>NC_051445.1:24334288-24382652 GCF_001649575.2 Kryptolebias marmoratus
TCATTGGGAAAGCTAGCTGGAGTTTTTATAACAATGTGCCGGGAGTCAGGCGTTCTCCCCCGGTGTACCGAACGTGAAACGCTCGGCCAGCTGACAGCTGGCGAGCGGAGCAGGCATGTCCGAAAGTGTCAAAACAATTTTGTAATAAGGTCATATACTGATGAACCGAGCAAATATTTGAGACTTTCAAAGCCACATTCTCGCCTAAAAATGTTGTAAAAAATCATGTTGTGTCACTTAAAGTGTAATATAGCAAAATAATTTGTCGCTCTTCACCACCATTGCCGCTTTATTTAGCATGTAGCTGTAACAATTACATTTAACTAGCTAAATGTTGTAAAAAGTGACATCAGAAAATCCACACTACATTTTTAAACAGTGTTTGAAGCTAAATGTGACAAAATTTAGGCATGAATTTTGAGCACAAGCTCGTTTACAAACGGCGCCCCATACATTAGCATCACAATGAGTGACCTCTAATCTTTGTTCTCCTTGGACCCCCGTTCTTGGCCTCTTGAATGCAGTTGTTAAATATAGTGCGATGAACAATCAAAACAGAAGTTGCTAAACTGTATGTTAGCCACTGTGCTTTGTGCTGCGACTTTTTAGAGCCATTTCACCATGAAGAGTATATATATATATATAAATAGGCCCTGTTTACATGAGAAATTCTCTGGAAATGTTAGTGTTTTTTCAATGTTTATTGAGGTGAATCAACAAGAAAAAGAAAAAAAAATGTATTTACATGGATATGGCTGTGCTCATTAAATCTGCTGTAATTTCTATGCCAGGCAGGGTTGCCCGATAGCAATAACAGAAATGATGAACTATCATACTGTTGTTTTAAAATTATTGTATTTTGACCCAAACTATCATATGTAAGGTGCACTTAGAGGGGGAACGTTTTAAGATTAGTTGTGTGTTGTGGTTGGTGAACATGTGCACAGAAAAAGAGGGGCATTTGACCTTAAAACTATGTTATAAAAAGGGTTATTATCGTATATCTGGCAACACTGATGAGGCGTACATGCAGTCTGGAGGAAGTAAACAGTTACATCCAAAATGGTGAAAACACATGATTTTTGTTTGGACTTATAGTGAGATTGGGTTGCTGCTACATGTTGAAAAGGGCGAGTAACATAAACCTCACTCTGCTATTTGCTATTATTGTTGATCTGCTCGTGCAGAACATTTAATGACTCCAGCCATCTGTGCTGCGCATGTGCTATTTCACACATTGCGGCTTACTTTGAAATGCAGTGCAAGTGTCAGAAAATCTCCACTCTGAGACCTGGATTCAGAAAGCTTCGATTTTAGAGAAAACAAGTGCTGTTGTTGTGTACACAAACAGCTGAACAAAAATGTAGTGTAAACAACCCCACAGTTGGCAGAAGTTGCTATGTCATGGTTTTAAGCACAATTTCATTAGGTTGACTTACTGGAAAATGGAGAAAATTTCTTCCTAATCGACACTTTGCACAAGATGGGCTGATGATGCCGAACAAATACATCACATCTGAATGAAATTCTAGATCAGCAAGGAAACAGTCTTATAATTTGGACTCAGTCTTTTCTTAAAACAGCACTAAGTGCTAATTTCCCCCTCTTTGATTGTGTTTGCACACACATTTCCTGTTGATTTGCAAAGCCAGACATTAGACCTAGAGTGTGCACTGACAAAAACAAGATGTGTCTTCATTATTCAAGTAGCCCATTTATGAGAAATAAGACAACTGTGTGAACCTCCCCAGTGTCTTTGGTTATGCAACTGTTTGTGGTCCCTGGTCCCGGATGTTATGAGACGACTCTTGCCTCTAGGGCAATTAATTACGCAGTTTCACAGATGAATTCACGGCTGCTACAGTAAAACATGAGGCAGCCTCATGGCTGGAACCAACTGACATCTGCAGACATGTACTGAGAATACGAAGACAACACCGACAGCAAGAAAAAACAAGCAAGGTCCGGGGATTACAGGCCTGAGAGGAGAAAAATATGCTCCCAGGCCACTCACATAAGCTTAAGCATGTAACCAGTGAACTCATTTACAGCAAATTACACTGAGGTTTAATGTATTCTTCAATTCACATGAGCTGTTAGTGATCTCCCAGAGGGGCTCAATCAAGATCCAACAGGAAGCAGAGCAATGCATTGCCGTTCTCAGTTATATAAGCCTGACTGTGGTACTGCTGAATGCAAACTGTCCTCTGTGTTTCTGCATCTGTGCAAATGCTTCACAGAAGACCTTCTGTCCTCTGCTGCATACTGAGAATCCAAAGGAATAATAAGAAAACAAAAAAAATCGAACACATGAGCCATATAGAGTCGTGATATCCTAAGCCGGTTACTGGAAATAACATTAAGACAGCTTGTTCTGTGCTATGAATATCAGTTTACCTCCCACATGAAGCATTTGTCAGTTTTAGGATTCTCACAGTAACCAATCAGCGTCATCTTACTGATGCAGCAAGCTTATATAAGTGGATTAAAATCTTTTCCTAAAATAATCTTTTTCTAAAAAAAAAACAAACAACCATAGATAAAAATTACTCATCTCCACATTGGGTTACCAGGTGTTGGATTCAAATGTAAATTGTGTTATGCGTTAATTTGAAGCTGCAGATAAGAGCTGACACCCAGACTTTTTGATGGGGCTCAGACGTAATCAGCTTACGTGGTGTGCTGAGGTGGATCAACATAAAACATACATCATGTCTTTTTTTAGTTAGCTATATTTATTTATTTCTACAGTCAAATTTATAAAACCGTATCCTATTTAACCGAATGTCTGTCACCCTGAAGACATGCTTTCAAGTTTGTTTCAGCAGCAACGTGTGTGACAGCTAAGAAAAACGTTAGAATGTCTGACTTTACTCCTCAGTTTTAAAAGCTTCCCATCGTCCGACTGAATGACTAGAATTAAAGTCCTCACCTTGTTATTTTGGGGTCCCATATAACCACATCAGCATCTGAGTTTTTGGCGATCCGGCCCTTCTGTGGGTAGAAGTTGAAAATTTTTGCTGCGTTGCTGCTTGTGACGGCCACAAATCGATTCTCATCCATTTTTCCGCTGTGCTGGAGAGAGGAAAACATAAAGCATTTGCTTTACATGGAAGCAAATCAGCAGGCAAAAAAAGGTTAGTGCTTCACCATCCAGCAGGGTACACTCACATGGGCAAAGGTATCACCTACAATGTTTAATTTGTGAGCTTTGTGTTATGTTTGAATTTTTAAGGGGCCTTGGAGAGACACACTCCTTGCAGTAAAGGCAAAAAAACCGCAGAGTCGACACTGTAACAAGCTGCAGTTTTGAGGGTTTAGACCTTTTTCTGATTGGAGAACAAAAACAAACAAACAAACAAACAAAAAAAATAAATAAATAATAGACCTGTATTTTATTTAAATCAGTTCAGACTAATTGAACCAATTGAGTTTATATATTTAAAGAAGTGCAAGCTGGACAAGTTAACGGACACAGAGGGAAAAGACAGAAGTCAATAATGTGTTATGTTAATCTAAAAGTAGTGTTTAGTTTACATATAAAACACTCAAGTCAAACAGGCCATCATAATTGGCTTCCAGCAAAGTGGCCTAAAAGGAGCCTAATCATTTTAAATGACTTTTTTGTTCCCATAATAACATTTATCTCTGTGAAAATTATTACCCAAGAAGCACATCCATACAACAAGATGCATAAAAATCATAAACTAAGCTGTCGTGATTGTCTTCTTTTATCTTTACCTGCTGCTGAAGGCAAAGTGAAAAGTGTTTGTCTATAGTATGAAATTTAAATCAAACTCTCAGGCAGAGATATGGATGTACATGTATAACTAATTAACATCTGGAGTTAACCCAGTTCAAGTTGATCAAAACAGACTACTCCAAACACACACTCCAAGCGCTACACTTTATACAACATCTTTTCCTAAATGTTTGGGATTAAATGTAAAAAATCTGTCTGTTAGCAAAATATCCCTTGGACCAAAGGACAGAAAGTATTTATTAAAGGTTCATCTACAACTCATTAACAAATGCTCAACCCAATTCAAGATGGCTGCCACAGCTAAAGAAACTTAGCAAATACATAATGTCTATTATTCAGTAAATTTTACAGACATCGAGCAAACATTTAGTGTGGTAGCAGCTAAGAGTCATTCAATATACATGCTGTGCTCTGAGTGATAACACATCTAGCAATATCTCACATTATTGCATGAGATTTTGCATAAAGTTATTTTCAAGGTTTGATCTAAACTACTACAGCTTCTCTCTTACCATTAGATGATCTTAGTTTAAAACCGTGTTATAAAAGGTGGCGACATGAAGCATTCTTTCAAAGAATGCTAGGCCTTTAATCTATATTAATGTTTTAATCAGCAATAGGAGTAAAAAATCAACACATTATTACACTACACTTACACTTACTGGGATTAGTGAACCACTGCATCAGTTTTTAAAACTTTTACTTTTATTTTTAACTTATAGGATGCAGCGCTACAGCCACTAACTGTCAGATATTTCTCTGTGGGAGTCATTCACTTTTAGAACGCTGCCCATATATTTATTTTAATATCAGTTTTTAGTTAGACTTCCTCTGCTCTACGATTATACTGCTGCATTACAAATTCAAAAGTTGTACTTCAAGGTTAGGCAATACAATTCTTTAGTTAACTGTAACATTAATAATTAATTAGTTCAAAAAGCAATAAACTGTAATGTGGAAAGGTTTGGGGGCATTTTCCCACTTTATTGCAAAGTGAAACTTTTGAAGGTGGAGAAAACTCCTGCACATCGATAAAGTGGTGGTTTGTTAATTTCTTGTTTGTTTAGATTTACCACAAAGAAGTTCTCAGCAAGCAGCAACAGGCATCATTTTGGGAGTGAGATTACATAAGAAGGATACAGTTGTTGTTTCTGCTGTTTATGGGGTTTTTTCTCAGTGTTGATTAGTGTTACATAAATTACATGTATTTTATGTAGACATACCACTCCTTTCTCCCAGATAACAGACATCCTGTCCTCCACACCATTCACTCCATTAGGGATCTTGGTGAAATCATCTTTGCCTAGAGCCTTCTGGCAGACAGAGAAGGTGCAGTTGTCCGTCCCTGTCACAGTCAGATCATCACTGGTACAAACAACAGGAAAGAAAAATTAAGAAATTACTGAAAGGTTGCAATAAAATCAAAATAACTGTCAAGATAATGTGTTGCAGTTTTATATTATATACAACTAGAAGTACTCAGAGAGGGCAAACCTCTGCCAAGGCCACAGCGTGATTAAAGAGTACTGCAATCTGGATCATAATCTAGATCACCACCAAAATTTATTCCATTGTTTTTTGTTACAACCCCAACATTTCCTGAACATTTCATCCAAATCTGTTCATCAGTTTTTACCTGATCTTTCTAACAGACAGACAAACAAACTAATGACACAACCGGAAACAGAACCTCCTTGGTGGAGGAAACAAAAGGGTCAAATGTAGGAGCAAAAACAAGTTACTTTTTAGATTGACCTTTGACCCCATGAACCCTGAAATCAAAAGGCATCATCTTTGACTTATGAGGTGTCCAGCTGGGCAGTTTGACATTCCTACATTACACTGTTGCAGAGTTAGAGCACAGGGTCAACTGTGACCTTGACCTTTGACCTCATGATCTTGAAATGGATTTTCATCACCCTTGACCTAAGAGGTGTCCAACTGTGGAGTTTAATTTTCCTCCATTACACTGCTGCAGAGTTAGAGCACAAGGTTATCTGTGACCTTGACCGTTGACCCAATCACCTTGAAATCAACAGTGATCACCCTTGACCCATGAAGTGTCCAGCTGTGGAGTTTAACATTCCTGTTATACAGCTGCAGAATGAGAGCACAGGCTGATCTGTGACATCGAGCCAATTAGATGACGATGAGATCCACCTGCACCCTATAACAGGCTCTTGGACTCAGTGGGATAGCTTTAGGAACAAACCTTGTACAGCTGACCCCCCCCCATCCCTACTTTGTTTGCTGCAGCCTGTTGTTGGTTAACTTATTGTATTTTGTACTGTGACCCTTTGGCTCTGCTTTAGCAGTTTGAGTTGACTCTAGTGCTTCTGACTAAGAAGCTTGTGCTTGGGTGAAGTTTGTTATTGGTTGCTTAGACTGTTTTGAGTTTGAGTTATAATTGCTACTTTGGTTATTTTGTTGTTGGGGTTTCACCTTACTCACTTTAGTTTACCAGTAATTTTTGTTAGTCCAAATTGAATGTTTGTTCAGTTGAAGTATATTCTATCTTGTTTATGGAACCTTTTCTTTGTGATAAAATATTTTACATTCAACTTTCCCTCTGGACACAATTTATGTTACCACCCTGATCCCATAGACCTGGGGTCGTAACAATAACTTTTTGAGTAATCTTATAGACAGACAGACAGATGCTACCGAAAACATAACCTCCTGAGTGTAAGTAATAATTACCAAATTGCAAAGTACTGCAACAAAAAATTGAAGAAGAAGAAAAAAAAGTCTCAGTTGCACCTACTTGGCCAGTAGGTCCATGAGGTACCCGGGGGTGCTGGGGTCAGGCCTGAGAGGAGGACCCATGACAAAGCTTGCAGCATGGGCCCAGTCTCTGTTCCAGTAGTGGGTACCATCAGTGGCCAATCCAGCTGCAATTGGCTCCCCAAACACCACGCAGCCTAAAAACAATTTTTCAGGAATCACGTGATTCAAACTGAAGAACATCCATCTGCTAGAGACCAAATTGTTTTGGGTCATAAAGGTTCATGGTTAAAAATATTGGCTTCTTGAAATCCCATGTGACGGCAGCCAACACTCACCATCTCTGCGTGCGTTCGACACAATTTTGGCAGCAGATTTACTCATGACATGGACCACATAGAGAGGGCAGTTGACCGCATGGGCAATGGTGATGGCTCGTTGGGTTGCCTCGGCCTCCACTTCCTCTGGCCGACACAGTTCATGACCCTCAGGACCTGTGATACCCATGGACAGCATCTTCTTCGCCCCCTGTTGGGTCCCAGCAGGGCCAGATACAACAAAGCGAGATAAAGTTTAAAATGATCAATGATTTTTTTACAGCAAAGAAAACTAAGCATAGACTATGTTTGTTTTGTGTGTAGTTAGAGCACAAACAACACCCCCTGAATTTGCATATATATATATATATATATATATCAATCCAGATAAAATAGAATTAAAACGTCAGTGTATTTGACATTATGCATCTGTTGTAAAAACTTTGACTGCTGGACAAAAATATTGAGGAATTTAAAAATGATAATAACATGCCGTAACACAGGACATTAAAACATCATCTGATCTTTACCAGATTGTAAAATTCTTTATAATTAAATCCAATTGTACCAAAAGACTCAGCTGATTATTTATTAAATGCAAATGAAGCCAAAATGGAAAAACTGTTTGGAAAAAAACAAACACACCCCATAATTCATCTACTTGTAGAGCCTCCATTAGCAGCAGTAACTCTCAGTAATCATGTTTTGCATGACTTTGAGTGTCACATAGCTGTGGAGCTATTTTGGCCCACTCTTTACATCATTGCTTCAGTGCTTTGAGGTTCACTGTTATTTGTTTCTGCTCAGCTCTCTGAAGGTCCCACCACAGTCTGGACTTTGACTGGACCATTGTAGCACTTTTATTCTTGTCTATTTTAGTCATTCTTTTGTGGATTAGCTTCTATGTTTGGGATTATTGTCCTGTTTAATGAACCATTTTGGACCAGTCTTCAGCCGTCAGACAGATGGCCTCACATTTGACTAATATCATTTGGTCTACGGAGGAGTTCATGGTCAACTCAATGACTTCAAGGTTTCCAGGTCCTGTGGCTGCAAAACAAGCCCAAATCATCACCCCTCCACCACCCTGCTTGATAGTTGGTCTGAGGGGTTTGTGCTGATATGCTGTTAGTTTTCTCCCCGAACACAGACCTATGCATTATGGGTAAACATCTCTGCTTTGGTCACAGCTGTCCAAAAGACATTGCTCCAAAAGTCCTGTGGTTCATTCTGATGGAACTTTGTAAACCTAAGTCATGCTGCCATGTTTATTGTTTGTTTTTGTTTTTTTAAACAGATAACAAGCTTTCTTCGTGTAACACTTTTAACAAATCATATTTGTTCATTCTTTTTGTAATTGTCCTGTCATGAACTTTAACCTTTCACCTGCTAACTGAGGCCTGTACAGTCTGAAATACAGATCTCGTTGCTTTTTGTTTGTTTTGTTTTGTTTTTGTCTTCTTTTGTTTTGGAATTTCTCTGTGCATTGCACAGTCTGACCTAGGGGTGAATTTGCTGGGATATCCACTTCTGGAAAAAGTCTCAGCTGCCTTAAATGTTTCCAGCTTGAGAATAACTTTTCTCTCTGTATTATAATGGACTCCAAATAGTTTGGAAATGACCTTTAACTCTTGCTGCTATTGATGGGCAGCAACAGTTGCTTCTCTAAGATCATTGCTGATGCCTTTCCACACTGGCATTGTGTTAACACACACCTGTATGCTTCAGAACAGGAAACTGACAAAACCCGTGCTTTTATAGAGGTGATTAATCATATGAAGTTTGGATATTAGGCTGAAAGTTTCCAAAAACATATATTAAATTAATGCTACAAAGTGACATTTTTATAGAAACCTTAAATATAGGAACCACTACAGTCCTTCTTTTCAAAAGTACATACAAAAGATATTTGAAACTATAATTCATAAAAATTGCTTAATAAAATGTTTGAAGGTACCAATATAGCTATTGCCCAAAATCCTAGCACAGATTATTTTTCTTCTTTTAAAGCTCAATAATATTTAAAGATTTTCCCTTTTATTAATCAAAGCTGACAAAAATCCTTCATTTTAAAATTTTAACTATATAAGAAGCATAAAGAGAACCACGATCAAAGGAAATGTTTAAGCTGCTGCCAGTGGCTCTGTGGGGTTACCATGATAACCACATACCTGTGTCTCTCACTCCCTGACAACACTCTTCATGAGACAAGCAGACAGACTTACAGAATAGATTTTAAGCCAAACAGTCTTTGTGCAAAAACTATAACTTGCACTGAACAAATTCCTGAACCGCGCATGTTCCTTACATGTGTATTTACAGTGTTTTATGTATGAAGTATGTGAAATTATAAAACAACCCTTTACTTCCAATTTTAAAGAGGAAATTCTGAGGTCAGTTTAAAGTTTAAATAAACTTTGAATGAAAATAAAGAAAAACTTTGAACGTGGATTAACGAATGTTAAAACAGGAAGATATACAGTCATTTCACCCCTACACTTTTGTGACTGTATCACCACTGATGGAAAAAGATCGTAAGTTGTAGGATTTTTGTATATATTGCAAAAGTGTAGTTTGGATAAAGCTGTAGTAAAATATGAGATTCAAAACTGCAATCATTTGGAAATTTTAGATGCACATTTATCAAAAATTGATTACAATGCAACCAGATGAACAGAACAATACTGGCTGCTGTTCCAACATTTGCTGCCCTCTAGTGGCGGTTTATTACCATGACATCTAAAATAAAATCACAAGACTAACAGTGTTAAAATTGTCAATCTAGTCACAGGAAGTTCCTGTTTAGAATAAGCCCTTTGTCTCTGAACAGAATGAGATGGTAATAACTACAGAATTTCAAAATACTTATGATGAAGCCTTTGTGAAGCCTTTGTAAGTCACCTAACACCTAATCTTTTTTGCCTGTTTTTAAGTGACATGCTGGTTTAGTCAGAAGGTTAAGATGATATATTTGTTTAAGACACTGTTTTTGTTTAACTCTGACTTTTTTCTGCCAGTGTTTGCTCCTGTGGTAAAAAATTAACTCACAGCCTCCACTGAGCTCAGGTGTGTTTACACAAAAATCACCAACAGATCTCAAGCAGACTTTCTTTGATAAACTGAAGGCAGTAGATTGTATTGTTATGGCACGCATGTCGTTCCGAATGAAACATTCTGAGTTTATTTAGATTCTGACTTTGCAGATGAAAAATCAAAACGGTCGCAACAAAGCTGTATGAAAGGGCTGGTCTGTTGTTGTGCCCCTTATCACTATTTAAAAACTGTTTTCACTTGATAAAATGTCTTTCAGCAAGAAAAAAATAAACAAGCTCTTATCAGTAGATTTAAATATACAAACCTCTGCAATCAAGTCTCCATTCTCAGCGTGTACCTGAGCTACAGCTCCAATCTCTTTACACTGAGTGAAGGCAGCATATAACTCAGAGTCCTGAAGCATGAACACATCTTTATAGGCCATGAACATCTTGAAGGAATTTACTCCCTTTTCTTTGGCCAGAGTCACCATCTCTTTCTTGACCTAAAAATAAAAATGTTTTAGAGAAATACAGCCTAGAGTAGTGGTAAAAGAGTTACAACTGGTAACTCTATTTGCTTTTTTTGCCAATAAAAAAAAGTGTTATCAGTGATTAACTCATTCACCTGGTCCCCCCACCACGTGACAGCGACATGCAGGGAGTAGTCACAACAAACTTTGGGATCAGCAGTTTTACGCCAGCGGTCATAGGCCTCCAGGAGAGACTTGCTTTTTTGAGGGATTACAAAGTCCAGGATCATTGTGGTCCCTCCTGCAAGAGCAGCCTGATGACATACAGACATGACCACAAAGGTGGAAAGTAAAGATTATCATATAACTATTGAGCCAGAATGCAGAAAATACCAAGTGATATGCATTCCTTCAAGGACTGATAGACCTTGATTTAGCTTTTTTGCCTATTTTATGCATTGACCAAACATTTGATTGTGTGATATAATGTAACATGAACCTACTGCACCTTGGTCCCGATATGAAAATCATCCACAGTCTTGGTGCCCATAAACGCCAGCTCCATGTGTGTGTGTGTGTCTATCCCTCCTGGCATCACCAGTTTGTCCGTGGCATTGATAACTCGCACCCCTGCCGGGATCTGAAGATTGAGTCCAACGTCTACTATTTTTCCATTTTCAATGTAAACGTCGCTGATCACGGAGAAGTCCTCGTTGACAACTTTCCCTCCTTTAATCAGGATCCTGCTGGTTTCTGCCATCTTTGCTGCAGCTGCAACTTAGAGCGTCACACAGTGTGCAGAAGTATCCGAGTTTGCGCGAACTAAACTCTGATCTCAAGCAGGTTAGGTTCAAAGTTCACATGAGGTATTTGCTCAGTGATTCGGTTCAGAAATCTATATTCCTGCTCAGTATTACAGGTCTGTCATAAAACAACAAGCAACCTTTTAAAAAAAACTCTGTATCCTGTGGCACATACTGCAGATTTGCAGCTGTCAGCTCTAGACAAATGAAGTTTATAACTTCTGCCTGATCTAGACTTAAATCAACTGAAAACCTGCCTTACAAAACAAGTCTTACCCACATGTAAGTTGGTATTGTAGATTTACTTGCTATTAGATTCCAGCTCCAGCCTGTCCCAAGGAGTTTCTTTGTCCTTTTCCTCCTCCCCAGAAACTCCGTCCTTCCTTTGGCTGATATGTGGGCTGGTTGTGCATTCCTGAGCCCCGCCCACTGGTGGAGTTTCTATTCTCTGCTCACAGCCGCCACATCTGCAGCTCATTACTCATCCCTGATCATCTGCTCTCTAGGATGAGCTCAGACACGTCTCTGGTGCCAGACTGTACAGTCACCATGGTGATCGTTGGCCACCTTTCTATTTTGTTTTTTTATAGTGTTAAAGCTTGAGAATTTGTGCTGCTTGTTTTTTCGAACTTCTTTGACCTGTCAAGATGATCAGCTGAAGCCTTGCAGCCCATTGTGTTAAAAAATGGTTCATTTCTCAGGGCTTCAAATGATCAGAAGTAAAAAACAAAAACAAACAAACAGAAAACCAGGCAGAAAAAAAGATAAAACAATAAAAAAATATCTACTAACAAAAAAAAATGATGCAAAAGATGTTTCCAAAGCAGGTAATTTAAACTCTAAAATGCCCTGGGTCTTTAGTTGTGAAAACACTCAAAAGAACTGGTCTTAATCAGGATTTGAAGATAATAATAATAAAAAAAATCAAGTCAAAATAGTGCCACACTTGCCAGTCTCCACCAACAAACTAAGACAGCAGGACTCCTGTATTCCTGTTTGCACGGAGCTGCAACCTTCAACATATGAGAAAGATATGATGTGTCTGAAATTTATTTTGATTTGGTTCCAATTCTTGACTCTTTCTTTGGTTCCTTGGGACCGCTGCAAATCTGAGATAAAAACGAGTGAAGCAAATCAATGCATAAATCACTAGTTGAACCAGTGGATTCAGAGTCTTTGCACTCGGGATGTTTAGTAACTAATTACACAAATGAAAAAAAAGAAGCGTTGTCTGATGTATATTTTCATTTTTTAATAAGGCAAAAATCCAATTTGTTTACATGAACCGAAGACTTATTCTGCACCCAGCCTACCTGGGGCACTCATGTGGTTTCAGCTTCAACTTCCACACTACATTCCTGTGTCTAGTTATTACTGTATGTTCTTGTGTTTTACTGAGAGTGAGGCTTTATTTATCACTGATCAGATGATTTCTGAGACAAAGAAGCAAAGGTCAGATCTGGAACTTACCTTCCTTCAAGGATTCCATCATTTGTAGTCCCTTGTGGTTGCTGTTAACAACTTTATTGGATCTCCATTGTGCACTCATGACTTTTCTAGTTTTGTTCACATTTTCAAGCCCATTTCAACTATGATATACCTGGATACTGCTTGCCCACTGTCCACTTTCTCCTGGGACCACTCATCTTCCCTGTGGACCTAGAAGCAATAAGTCAACATGCAAACTGACCAAACAATTCACTCTCTGGAACTTTCACCAGTACTATCTCTTCTGCCTCTAAGAATTTTGTTGACCAAGTTCTGTTTCATACAGTATATTCAGCAGTGTAAATAAATCTTCTAACCATCTGTCTGTCTCAGCCTCTGGTGTTCAGTATTTGAGTCCAGGTAAAACTAGTGATGGAAATTATAGCTCTTTTATATGATGTAAGTTATTTGGCTCAGCTCTTTCATCTTTCATCTCCAAAACAGCTATCTGGGTGCTGGCTCACAGCCTTATTATTATTATTATTATTATTATTATTATTATTATTATTATTATTATTATTATTATTATTATTATTATTATTATCCTTTGTTTAACCAGGCAAATCCTATTGAGATCACAGATCTCTTTTCAAGGGAGGCCTGGGCCTGAAGGCAGCCTAACATGCTGCATGTTTCTTAGACTGTGGGAGGAAACCGGAGCGCCCGGAGAAAACCCACACAAACACAAGGAGAACATGCAAACTCCACACAGAAAGACCCCAATATCAACTAGACTGGTTGGTACTGTTAGTCCCAACATGAGTTGTTCTCATTAGTTCCATCACTAGTTAGTCAGATTATTCATATTATTAGTTAATCATGTTAGTCTTTTCACTAGTTAGTACCTTTAGTTTCACCACTAGTTTATCTTGTTCATTCCATCTTTAGTCTTGTTAGCCCCATAACTAGTTATTCTTGTAAGTTTTATTATTAGTAGGTCCTGTTGGTCCCATCACTAGTAAGTCTAGTTAGTTAGTCTGTCACTAGTTATAGCAATGACAGACAGAAGGCAAAAGTTGTAATTTCACCCTAAATACATCTGATAAGAACTGCAATAAATAAATGTTCAGTTATATAGGCTTAAAGAAAACAGTGGCAATAACTAAAATCAAAGTAAACCTGTTAATTGTAATGCTGAAAATATGTATAATTCTGAGCCTAAAAATGATTGAAAAGATCTGCTTTGAATATTCAGAATAATTTCAGCTCTATAGGACAGGTTGGTGTCAGTGTGTCTGGGGACCTATTGAAATTAGAAAGTACAATGGGATTATTAGGGTTCTAATAATTAACTTTTGCAGTGAAGCCTCTCAGGAGGTTAAGTTCTGATTGTTGCAAACTACTTATAGGCCAAATGAATCCTCTAAGCAGTCATCTTCAACACATTGGTTGCATTTATTACCCAAAAAGTGCAAAATAAACAGAAAAGAGGTTTAACCTCTGGATTTGTACATCTAAAAGACAGAGCAGATTCAAACATGAATTATATATACAGGCTCTTGTTTTTAGTTTACATCATTTTATCAGGCATTTAGTGCATATTACATTAAAGATAAACAGAAGTATAAATGTGGATGAAATTTGATTACAACAAACGACAGAAAATAAGGTTTGAGAGCCTGCAGAGTACAATTATGTTGATCATAATTTAAAAAAAACACTTGATCCTGTCAGTGTACATCTGTAAAACATTAATCATCAGGAAAAAAAATCCTCCTATAATTATAACCCACCACTGAAGGTAAAAGATTAATAATACTTTTGCGCTTGTCTGCGTGTGTGTATACATATTTGTTTTTATGTCATGTTAGCAAAATATCTGATGAACCTTTGGATACATTTTAATTAAAGTAATCATTCAATGTACGTCTATAACTGATTAGCTTTTGGAGTCAATCCCATTCAAAATGCTCACTACAGCTAAGTGACATTGGAAAACGTGAAAAATGGCTGTAACTCAGTCAACTTAAGAGATGTTGAGCAAAAATTGGGAGTAACAGAAGCTGAGAGTCAATCTCAATGTATACTTTGTGCAACAGCAGGACTCATGACGGCCCAACAGACCTAAACTGTGTCATGTCTAAAGAAAAACAAATATCTTGTAGTTAGTGCTATATTTACAGCAACTAAACAAATGCAACATCTGACACACTCAGAGCAGAGAGAGGTCATATTACAACAGTTAAAGGCTAAAAACAGATGTTTTGAGTAAACATATCAGTGTTTTTGGCAAGGCACAAGTTTTCAAAAAGTCAAATAAATGCATGTTTTTCTGCTACCACACACAGACATGTTGTTTTTACTCTTCCTCCAGCTGGGAACCAGATTATTAATGTACTCAAAGGACAAACATTATCCCAGTTTCATTTCTGGTAAAGTCCCCACTGTTCCGCTGTCCTCTGTAATGATACACAGGTTTACCTTCCTGTTTTGTTCTGGTCAAACTGGATTGTTTTTTATTTATTTTTTCTCCACTCAGTGTGGTCCTGTGATAGACTGGCAACCTGTCCAGAGTGTGCCCCACCTCCTGCCTAAGACAGGCACCAACTTCCTGCAGCCCTGAACAGGATCAAATGGGTTAAACAATGGATGGATGGAAGAAAATTGGTTCCTTTTATCTGCTTGAGTTGCACAAGTTTGTCTCAAAAAGGCATCTGAACAGACAAAGAGACAAATATTTTGGTATATATAAATATTTACTTTAATACCACTGTAATATTCCCAGTCCAAAAAATTCAATCATTAGAAATTAATATTTCAAGAGGGTATACAACTGATTTCAGCAGATGAACAAAATATCTTTCACACAACCTCAGATGGATTTGCCTGTGAGTGGATACACACATAAACACAACATTGTTTCAATTATATACATAAAGATGTTTTGAGGTCGTGCAAATAATTCATTTGGCATCACAACAACCAAACAATATTCTGTTACTGAGGCCCTTGATCAGATTTTAGGTCATGACACTGGTTACAAGGAGAGAAGCCAGGAAACTGTCATGAAAGATGATATAGATGAGAAAATGTCAGAAGTTGAAGACAATGCAGAATATAGACCAGACTATTACGGTAATTAAGTAATCTGTGAGAAACAGCACAACATGTTTCACATATGGATTTGTTGTAGTCAAAACAATCCCGAGGATATACTGTATACTTTTTGCTAAAAAACAAAACAGGTTGTATGAACTTAGATCAGTGAGGCCTACAGGCTAGAACAAACAAACAGATTATCTAAATTGGTACTGTCCATAAGAAAATATGTTGATAATAAGATCTATCGTAGTGTTTGGGGATGATATATGTATTATCATTGATTCTTAATCAGATATATTGGACCGGGATTGCAAAGGAATTAACATAAGAATAATGCGGACTTATAATTATTAGCATCAAGTCGACACAAATGCTCTGAAGCTAATTTTTCACCAAGTTAACTTTTGACTTCAACCATCAAAAATCTACTGTAATTTGTTTACATTTGGTGCATAATAAAAATTGAAAAATCCCGACAAAACAGCCTTCCTCTGATAATGCTGTGATATCCCTGGAGCATGCAGCTGCCTCTCTTTCATCAAGAGTTGTTAGCCACTGGGAGAGATTATCATTTGACTGCAGTGGATTGGTTGTCTGTTCTGCATCAGTCCAGACAACTTTTCTCATCCATTAGTGTATTACGAAAACAAGACACATTGGAGAGACAAAGATGCATGCGCTGGTGAGATAAGCGCACGCACAGGGCTTAGGAACACCTAACCTTCACAGTTGCAATAAACAATAACATGTGACTTAAGAGGATTTACATAAGATGAGAGGAGTAATCAGAGGGAGTGAAAAACCAATGAGGCAGCAATGGCATCTACTCAAAAGTCTCAGTGTTGCTGAATGAGGAAAGTTGCCATTCTGCTGGATTTAGAGGAATGCTGTTGTTATCATCTTATTTCAACTGCCAGCCCTACAAACCAACACAGATGTCACTTCCTTTTTTACCTTTTACAACGCTGAATTTTGACAAGCACGGCTTTGAGTGTTGACTCGGTGCAACTCTGGCATCAGAGGAGCATAGCATGCACTAAAACGTGACATAAGATAGTTCTCAGGCAGATTATCAGTGCTTCCTGCTCAGGCAGCAAGAGGCTTGTTTACTGTGTCTGTGCTCATATTCACACATCCTCCTGCAGATACAGAGCATGTGTGTTAGAGGCTCTGCACATCAGGGGAAAAGGCAGCAGCAGCACCACAGCAGTCATTTTGTCATTTCTGGGGATGTTTCAGTAATTTCAGCTGCTTTTTAGTTTATTTTGCCTGCTTGTTTTTTTTTCAAAATATTCCCTTCAGATAGTGTTATTATAAAGCTTTTTACCATCCTAAATTTGACTAAAATAAAACGTGATTTTACGCACTTTATGCCATAAGAAAATACACTGTATAGGTAACCAAAGTGTCTTAGTGTTTGGTTCTTTACAGCTCTTTTTATGATGACCTAACTTAAAATAGTATTCAAAAGTTGAACCCATTAGTAGAGTTCTTGTAAGGCCCTATTTCTCCTCCGGTTCCCATGATTCACAAATTTCCCTGACTTTATGCTGGATGACCATACATGCAGGTCTGCAGCAGTCTGTCCGACCCAGTCACTGTTGTTCCCATCTGCATCTATCACAGTGAGCCAAAAAACCCTGCATATCATCCCAGTCAGGGAAAACACTATCACACACTCCTGAAACCGAGGCCAGTATTTCACACCTCTATGAAATCATCCTTTACACTTCAGTTCTAAGAAGTAACTTACAACTCTCCCTCTATCTCTCTGACCTCTATCACATCTCCAGTCCATCCTGGAACCTCAGGTCATCTGGTGCCCACTGCTTTCCGTCCCTCACACCAGGAGGCAGACTCTTGGTGACAGAGCTTCCAGAGTTGTAATCCTCTGGAATGTTCAATCTGCTGATATTTGTAATGCTTTAGCTTGAAAATACAAAAAAAGAAAACCAAACTCCTAAAATGTTACCTATTTACCCAAGTGTATATCTTTTGTATCATTTTTTTTTATTCTCATGTTTACATTTTTTCTGTTCCTGTTTTCTTTTTGCAGCCATAGGTTTGTGTTTTCTTAAAACAGGTAAATGCACTGCGTGTGTGAAAAAAGAAAGCCCAAGACTGCAGTACCACCTCTCACCACCCAGATGGCAGTGTTCTCCTCGGGTTGAAACGTTACCTACTGTACTGTCTGCTATAATGTTTATTGTGAGGCGACGACATGCTTAACACAGTCATGTGATATGTTAGTAAACCATACTGCTCAGTAATGGCAGATATGATATAATTTATTCAGAATATATGATGCACTTGTATTATTTTAGTAAATATAAATAATAAATAAACTCTGTAATTTGATTGCCTTTTGTTGTTTTCTTAAGAAAAACTGGAGTTTATTTGGACAAAAAGAAAGCTGAAATAATGGATATATGCTTCAGGATAATTGTTTTTGTATAACCCAGACTGAGTGATGTTGTTTTGCAGCAGAGAAAGAGAGAAAGGAACTGTGTAGTAAGCTTTATATATAAAATGTTACCTAAAAAAAAAAATTCTGGGGAAAAAAATAAAAATAAAAATGCCCCACGAAGACGCTGAGAAGTCTGCAGCCACCACCAAACATTTGTCAGTCAGATTGTTGCAGCTGAAGCATCACAAGGCAGCCGTTCAGCAGCCTCTAAAAATGTTAAGCTTCCAACAATGGGAGGCAGAAAATGTGAAGGGAAACAATTAAATTACGCCTTGCATGAAGTTTGCTTTTCATTTTGTCAGGCAAATTTAGTGCCATGGTTAATCATTATGCTGTTGAACATGATTTGCAAAAATATTCAAGAGCTTTATGTGCCTCAGTGCCCCTTCTGTATTGAAAAATAATGGGCCTCTATCCAATTAAAAACTGCATTAAATCTCTAAAGTATTACATGCACTTTACTGGTATCTCTCTGATTGGGCTTTTCTGCATGTGCAGATACTGACAGCACTCTGACTAACTGCTCCCTTTTTAAATCTCGTTCAGGAGTCCTGAATTTTGAAGGATAATGATGGTGTATCTGTGCTGGAAATGAAACATTTCCTATCAAAATCACCCACCTGGGGGGAAATCATGATTGAAATTTCTATAAATGAAAAAAAAGGACATTTAAAAACAGATTTTTTTTTCTTTTGCCATTTATTTTAATCTTTTGAAGATTTTATTATTATTATTATTATTTTTTTTTTTTTTTACAGTTGAATTCAATCTATGAGGTGCAGCTAAATGATGTGTTTGGATGAAATAACTTGTATTCATCCCAGCCCTTATGTTTTCACTCTGGCACTGAAAGGCAGTGATTCATTGTTCTGCAACGGAGACATCACTCCAACATGTGAATGGATGATTTATGTGACCATCTGCTTCATTTTGATCAGGATTTGATTAACTTTTTTTTGTTGTTGTTGTGTGTTTGTTTTTTGGGAGATGACTTTTCATGTCAAGATCAATTTTGTTACACGAACCCACACCACTGACTTACACCACAATATCCTCACTCATGCACATGTGCAGCAAACTTTGTAACAATTAAGCTCCTTTCCTATCCCTGTCTGAAAGCCACAGCCAGACCCTCACATGCCTTAAAAAAAAAGAAAAAGAAAAACCTCACCAAAATATGATTCCAAGTCACAAGCAGGATAGTTGTACGACCGACTCGCTCCCTCTATCTGTTTGTGTTAATTAAAAGATTTGCAACTACATGTGTCTGCAGATAATCAAAATGTCTTCTGCAAGCAGCTCTCCCAGATGCGTCGGCACTCCAGAGCTCATTTGCTTGCTTGCGATCTCATGTTTGTTTAGAATTAATCAATCTAGCCACAATTGAGTTAATTAATTAGTGTTTTAATGCTACTCTTTATAATTGCAGTCAGATGAGTCTGCAGACAAAGCAATCACATTAATGCAAATACAACAGATAATTGTTATCCAAACTTCCTCTGCAGAGGCAGGGGAGAGCTTTCACTGGGGTGCTGAGCCTGGGCTGGTACCCCGGCTCTCCTTCTGCAGCCACTAGATGGCAGCATTGAGCAGAGTTTCTGCTCCCTGTCCTCTTGTCACTTCCTTGGGTGTTGTTGTCCTATATTGCCCTCGCTGAGTGTGTGCACTTTGAGGGATAAATGATGAGGGGGGCCAGTATATAGTAGATGAATGTCTGTTTTCGTTGCAGCGGTGAGATAAAAGGTCATCAGGTGCCACAGGGTGTTTAAAGGAAGTATGTGGTCCAAATAGGAGCATGCCTCTCTACTGTTTTGATATTCAGTTTCAGAAGATGTCAGTTATTCTTTCCAGGAACATCAAGTTTTCTTCTCCGAGAAAAGTTTTGGCAGTCCTGATTTCTGTGGGCAGGTCAGTGTCTGTGTGATTGTTGGCCATGAAAGAGTAAAATGAGTGAGTTAATGAGGAAAACTCTTAGTGCCCCCTGTTTTGGAATTCTACTACAAAGATTTTTTTTCACATGTTTTATTAAAGCAGCTGCTTCCACGGCGAGAGAGAGAGAGAGAGAGAGAGAGAGAGAGAGAGAGAGAGAGAGAGAGAGAGAGAGAAAAGAAAAAAGTTTCTCTTTTGTTTTTCATTGTTGCTCCTTTAAACATGTCCATAATTTTCAGTTTCGTTCACGGCATCTTCATCATCATTATAACTGCCATCATCACCATCATTAACGGCAGCTCATTTTGCATGGCTTTGTAGAGGAGGGGTTTTTTGTTTTGTTTTGTTTTTTTTTTGTTTACCCAGATTCCTGGTGTTTTTCAGGAACATGCTCGTATCATCCGGCAGCCTCTCAGCGAGAGCCATTATTCCCTCATCTCTTTAGTTTATCTCCTCTGATGATCTGCTCAGATAGAAATGACAGCTGAATAAATATGCAAACGCAGCTCCACACTTCAGCTCAGAATTTCCATTCTGC
Source organism: Kryptolebias marmoratus (assembly GCF_001649575.2). Taxonomy (NCBI): domain Eukaryota; kingdom Metazoa; phylum Chordata; class Actinopteri; order Cyprinodontiformes; family Rivulidae; genus Kryptolebias; species Kryptolebias marmoratus. The sequence continues at coordinate 24,354,865 of NC_051445.1, forward strand.
CCTGCGATTTCCAGAGGAACAGTATATTGCGATAACAATGAGACCCTTTGGGGATTTGGATGAATGATTTCTTTTCTTCTTCGCCATCTTCTGATAAAATACAGATATCAGCTATAAAAAAAATTAAAAAAAATCTCAACACATTTTTTTTCACTAATTAAAAACCTCTTTTCACAAATCTGCCATTGATACTTTCTGAGGAAATCTTTGAATATCAGGGCATAAAACAGGGCTCATGAAACCATCTTTAATTAACTTGAAATCACTCAGCACTGTTCTGTCTCTTACTCCTTTACCAGCTCGGCTGTGTCCTTCGAAATCTTTGGTGTTTGAAATAAGGATGAAGTGATCGCATCACAAATGTTTTCACTGCTTTGACCTAATTACCTGAGAGGTTTGACAGCAATGAAATGACACGGGGCTGTTAATTAAGATTAATAGTCAAATGTGGAACTTTCATTCAAAGGAAAAAAAAAATCTAAATCTCTTTTCAGTTTCATTGCAAACGACCTCACATTCTTTCATTCACTTTTCAAGCCCGTAATGTCAACATGGCAAAAAAAAAAAGAAAAGAAAAACAAAATATGATGTGGATTTTTCCTTTTAATCAAGACAAAATATAGTCCACAAAAAAAAAAAATCCTTCAGCATCTCATTGTGCATCACTGCTGCAGAGCTGGACTTCAGCACATATGTCGCCTATCTCGGCTTTAATACTTTGGGCTTTCGCCTAGCCCCCAATTCCCAGCATGCTTTGAAACATGTAAGTCTCTTTTGAATCAGTTTTTGAGCATGGCATCGATACTGGCTACATTTGTGGCAGAGGAGGCGCTTTGGCAGCTCCGTTTGAAAAGAATCGCCTTGGGAGGGGTCGGCTTGACCCAGCTTTAATGCAAAACGGAAAAAGAAAGAGAAAACAGAAACCCCCCCCAAAAAAAAACCACACTATATTTAACCAAATCTGCAGCTTACTCAGAAAACACATGATAATGATATCCTCTTAACACTCCTTGCTGTAGAATTACAGCCCTCACAGCAGCGAGGGCCAAGATTCAAGACCAGAGAGGAGGCGCCGTTATTACAGCCCCATCATTATGTTGTGACTGGGTTTCTGGCCTCTTTCACCTCACGTGGTCAAAGGATCAGCACTACAAAATTAGCAATTAATGAAGCAACGCTGAATGTTTCCTCAGAAACGCCTGCATTACCATAACATCCTAAATAAGTGCTTGCTGTGTGATTATTTTTTTCTGTTGGGTTGGTGCTTTTAGGGGATTTGTCTCCGCTCTTCAGTTGTGTTATTTGAAGAAGAAACGCGGCGGTTTGACAAGGTTTCTGCTGATTTACTCACGAAGCCTTATTGCTCCTGACAGGCTCACTGTAACTTCTCCTAGCTGATGTGTGAAAATGCATATCTCTACATACAGCTGCTCTTTTCCCCTCATCATATACCCTAAAAATAGATTCATCTTCCCTCGCAGGTTTCCTGTTGTTTTTGCTCAATCTTAATTAGTTAGAATAATTCTCAAACTGCCTCCCTTTTTGTCTCAGTGGAGGATGGTCTGTTATTTTAATTAAGCAGAGGTCAGATTTATTAACTCAGCAGGAGCGTGTTGAAAACTTTGAAAATCAGCAACGCCGCTCAACACCGCCGCTGCACATTTTATCTCTCCACCAAACTGTGAAACGAGACAGGACAGGGAGGTATTGTTTTACGAGTCGCTGTTTGCAGATTTCCTCTGTCTGTTTGATTCCGTCCACCCCCCCTCCCCGACCGCTCTGCTCCTCCTGGTGATGGTGCAGCTCATACAAGACCCCTGATGGGAGCATCAGTGAGGGTGTGCTGTCATACAGGATGAAAAGGGGAATCAAGAAGAAAGAGTGGGGGTGAAGGAATGTGCAAAAATATAAAAGATTTCTAAAAGAAAGGAAAAGTATTCACAAATAAAGGCATTCTTTGAAGAAATGCAAATTCCCTGCTAAAAAATCCATTCAGTGGTTAAAGAGATATTTTACTGACAGACAAATAGGGTTGGCGCCAACAAATAATGCTACAGTTTTAAAATACCACATGAGTATGTGTTGTGAATGACTTTCAGCTACTACCACACCAAACTGCAGCACAATATCTACAAAATTGACTGTGTTATAGTGATTTTTGTGTTTGCTAAGGTCAGTTGGCTGTGGCAGCCATTGTGGTTTTGGTTGGCTCTAAAAGTTAATCAGTTGTAGATGTTCATCCAGTGATTATTTCCTGAAAATTTAATTAAAATCCGTACAGTAGTTCATAAGCTATTTCGCTAACAGACGCACACACACACGTAGACACAGGCAAATAAAGGCGACAAAGCAGAGGGAGAGTTTCAAACAGAAAGCTCAGCACACTACAAATCAAAATGTCTGGCAGTATAACCCAGATCAATGCACAGTAAATCATTTCTTTTAGATTTAAAAGTCCAACAACATTAGTGCAACCAAAGCAGGTCAAATACATCCCCATAAAATTAACATTTATTCATGCTGGTGACTTCATTCAACAAAATAAACACACAGCAGACAGTTCATGCATGAAACTAAAACCAGAGTTTTAGTTTAAATAGTGAATTGAAACTGGCGACATACATGTCTGTATATTTAAACAACACAGAACAGAGTTATTATTATTATTATTATTATTGTTGTTGTTGTTATAAATGTGTGCAGGAACAGTAATGAATTCGTGGAACATTCTGTCTTGTGGTCGAACGACAATTATTGCCAGAAAGCTTTTGACTCTTGGTGATAATGTGATGCCTTTCAGAAAATGACGCAGATTTTACATCAAACATGGAGCGCACCTCGGCAGCAGGCAGGAGCCTCGGAGACAGTCCTGCCCGTCCTGCCCGTCCCTCCTTCCTCTGACCCCTGTATCTACAGTAGGCTTTATTTGTCATCAGGGGTGAAGAGAGACAAAATGAAGAGAAGCTGCTTGCACCACCCACTCAGTGCTGCGAAGAATGCTTTGGATGTCAGCATCGACTGGATACAGTGGCAGGTCTCTTCTGATCCTTTTTAATTTAAGAGCTGAATGCTCTTAATATGTATACTTGTTTTAAAATACTGTGTATACAAAGCTCACTTGTGCATGAAAGTTGCTCACTTGGTGCAAAAGGTGAATGATTGTGTTTCTCACTTAAAGTCAGTAGATTGTGGGACTTTTCCGGGCAGTTTTCTGATGGTGCTGTGTCTAAAACTCATGTTGTGTTCACAAGTTAGAGCACAAGTAAAAGGTTACATGTAGCTTAATCTTAACTTATTGCTAGAAATTGCAGCTGATGGGTCTCTTTTTAAATTTAACATTTCAAATGTTAATTTCTACCGTCAGCTGCTGTGTCAAAGGTTTTCCAACATTTCATCCTGCTGTTTGCTTCTGTTTTAGGATTTGATGTTAGTTGAGACAGTCAAGTACAACGTACCTGTGAAAATAAAGCCATCTTTCTGCTGTGCAAAGTTGAACAATAAAACAAAAAACAATACAGTAAGAAGTTTAAATGAGACTCTCAATGTAAAGATTTTACATTAGGGTTGTAAATAAAAAGGTGCAAAAACATAAACCACAAAAAAATACTTTTAATGGTAACTCTTCCACAACAGGAAGTTAACAATAATACCAACATAATAAATTATGAATTTAAGTTTAACCACATTTTTAAAAACCCAACAGACTAATGAAGGGATGAGGCCCACTGAGAGAAACAAAAGAATGTGACTCTTTGTAAAGAAAATAGTGACAAAAAGAAGCAAGCAACCGAATCAGAATCAGCCTGAGAGTTCGATGGAAAAGTCAAATAATCAAGCTGATTCAGGGGGCAGAGGGCAGGGTGATGTGTCTGTAAGGTGAGTTAAAGATGAAAAGAAACACCTGTAGGTGTTTTATTTTACCTCTGCAGTCTGCCAGGCTCATATTTTGTGTATTAAAGCTTTCAACAGTAGCTGTTGTATATACAGTGCCTATAAAAAGTATTCATCCTTTTGGATGTTTTATGCTTTTATTGCTGTCATAACTCAGTCTTAGTCAATATAAATTAGCCTACTTTACAAAATTAAAAAAAACTTCAATGTCAGATTTCTACAGAGTGACACCAATTAAATGAAAATAATGTAAAATAAGGGATTGCTTAAATATTCACCCCCTTCAAAGGGACTGACTTTATTCAGCTCAGAGAAGAGATGATTGAAAAGTACAAATCAGGGGATGGATATAAAAGGATTCCCAAGGCTCTAAACATCCTAGGAGCTGTTAAATCCATCAACAAGAGGAAGGAGTATGCGACATGTGTAAATCTACCAAGAGCAGGCCATCCTCACAAACTGAGTGAGCGTGAAGAAGGAGAACAGTGAGAGAGACCACCAAGACACCTGTGAGCTCTCTGAAGGAGCTCCAAGCTTCAGCAGGTGAGATGGAAGAGACTGAGCTACAACACCTGCTGCTCGGGTTCTTCATCAGTCTGAGCTTTATGGGAGAGTGGCAAAAAGAGAGCTGATGTTGATTAAAGCTTGACGATGGCTGGCTGCTGAAAAGCACTTGACCATAGAGTCTTCTACATGCCATTAGCAAAACTCTCGAGTCTAAATTTACCAAAAGAAATCTGTGAAAAAGCAGCCAAAATACAAAGAAAAATTTCAAAAACAATGTAAAAATGGGATGTCTCAATCATGTCTTTTTGTCCCTAATATTGATCCAGGTCTTTTAAAATAAGAATAAGAATCAGCCAAGTGTCTAATACATTATTTATTCATTTTCACAGCTGCTCTGTAACCCAAGAGCTTCAGTGTTTACATTTCGTGTCATATAACTGTGCAGGGTGGACGAAAAGGAAAGGAAAGAAACAATCAAGTTGTGTATGACTGAATTATTTGCTAATATCTGGCTGGATAAATAAATCAGTACTGTTTTGTTTAACTCTATCAGCACATGTGACTTTTATAGCATGCTTAGTCGGTTAACCAATCTTTCACTGACAACAACAGAAAAAAACTGCAACTGGCCTTTAATTTCCAGGTCTGTACATCACAATGAGTGCCATATTCCAGCTGATGTACAACAGTTGGACTGCACCGTGGCTGACGCCATGTAAAACCACAGGCAGTATCGGATTGGGAGCTGAGAGAGGCAGCTACTCCTATATGGATCAATGAAAAAGGCCTTGACCAGTACTCTGATCGGCTCGAGACAAACATCTCTAAAAAGAAAATAAAAAATTAAAGATTACAAAAAAGTCTAAGTTCTTGGAAGCAAAGTTAAAACACTTTGCACAGTTTTGTATCTGCGCTGTAAAAACTCAAAACCTCCAAATCACATCAGCTCACTCTAAATTCACAGTAACTGATGAAATCTTTCCCATTGTACAAGGCAGACACAATTCTTAAAATAAAATGGAAAAAAAAAAGTTTAAACTGCTCTCGTATTTACTTGCTCTAGATCCTTATCAGATGTTCCTCAAACTGGATTTCTTTATTATTATTTTTTTGCAGCGCGTGTTGAGAGGCATTCAGGTTTCGCTGGCGTCACTCAGGGGCCTCAGCACTGACTGACATTGTGAACGATAGTGAAATCTAGCAGGTGCATTTGGCTTGCATGCTTCTGATCAGTACACCGCTGTGCTTGTCTTCTGAGCTTGCTCTGTAATAAGCTCCTTCAAAGATCAGTATGTACACCCGCACCCCCTCCCACCTCTCTCCTGATAAGATCTGGAGTATGTAGTTCTGCCTTTCCCTTTATTCCCAACTCTTTTAGTTTTCTTAAGAAAATGTCAGTTTAATCATATCTTAATGCTTTGATAATGGGTTCTTTTACACGGGCAAAGAACAGTCACTTCAGTGTCTTAAAAGCCCAGGATGTGGAGGGAAGAAGAGAATGTCTCTAAATTAAATTTACCCTGGCCCTGTCTCAGCACTGAGTGTGTGTGTGTGAGAGAGAGAGTGTGTGTAACAGTAGGAACTGAGGCTCTTTTTCACCCCTCTTGACAATCACACAAAACATGTAATTGTTTCTCGTGCGTAAGTGAGGACTATTAATATTTAAATGTCAGCTTGCTTGATTTAAATAATTGTGAACATTTAACTGGAGACTACACAGGAGTGCCAGCGAGGGTCAAAAACCTGCCTTTTTAAATGTATGTAGCATGTTTTATCTGTCCTGTTTTACTCCAACTCATCCCATAATGAGATGCTGAGTCAAACCACTTGAGATTTCAAGCATTTTTGTGTGTTTTCCTGGTTTATTAAAGGAGCCGATGCATGAGTACTAAAGCACCATTAATGCTATTCAGCCATTAATCTTTCATTTCTGCCACAACTTTTGATTCACGATGCCTCCCACAGCTTAAGAAAAAATGCTTTTAGTAGTAGTAGATTGTAAAACATCAACAAAATTTGCAAAAAAAAAAAAAAGCAAAAAATGTCCTCATAGATAATAATGGGATTTTGGAGAAATAAGCAAGAAAACCTAGCTATCTTTGAAGCTGTATAGCTCGGACACACTTCACAGAAGAAACATCATTTTAAATTCAAATTGGTCATTTAAACCTGAGCTTTATGAGACTGCTGTGTTATTTTAACATCTTTATTGTTTTTTTACACAATTGCAGTTTAAGCTTAATGATTCTTGAAGATGTTTTACCACAAATTGTTCAAAATGTGATGGTATAACACTCTAAGTCGAACACAAACCTTTGAGTTCTCTTATAATTAAGAGAAAAAAAATGCACACACAGTCTTTTTTTTCCACAGTTTTTGTGCTTTCTATACAGTTTATTGTGTCTCCTTGCTATATTCACAGTTTTCTCCCAAATCCCTCTGGAGTGCATACATCCAAACTCTTTAAAACTAAAAGTGAAGGTTGTTTTTTTTTAATCTAGTCAACTCTGTGGATACATAAAAAAAACTTACAAGTACAACCTTTTGCCTCACAGCAGAAATGTCCCAGATTTGCCTCCCAGCCTTTCTGGGTGGAGTTTGCATGCTCTCCCCATGCATGTGTGGGTTTTCTCTGGATACTCAGATTTCCTTCCACTGACCAAAAACATGCATGTTAGGTTAACTGGTAGCTATAAATTGTCCCTACATGTAGCTGTGCGTTGGGTTTGGCGTTGTCGCAGTTGTAATTTGTCTTTCTGTTTGTCAAGTTGTGTTTTCAGTTTAGACCGTTTTAATGTACCCTTTGCAAACCCATATTTCTGTGTCGTAAGTGATAAATACTTCACATTCCCCTGTCCAGATTTAGACAGCAGGAGTTCTGTCACTCGGCTCTCAGGCAGCTCCTGTGTAGCCTTAGGTAACTCCATGATGGACCCGGTACTGGAGGCGTCCCCCCATCGACAAATCTCAGTCAGCCAAGTACCCAGACAAACCATTCGGGACGCCAAATTGCGGTGGATTTTCTGAAACAATGGCGGAGTCACGATTTACATTGGTTTTTGTGGCAATAATTAAATGCTACAGCAGGTCAAAAGTTAAGAAGAGAACAAATCATCTGCAAGAATCAAAGTCAAAGCAGGAAGTCTTTATAACCTTGGGGAGCCAATCAGCTTCCAGGAAGGGCTTGTAAACAGAGCGTGCACGAACCCCGGAATCAATGAACTCATAAGGGCTTTATGACCCATATTTGCTCAGCTGCCCAGTTCAGGAGCAGTAACATACTTATGATTCAGTAGTCACAATAAAATGTACTTATTTGCAAGAAGTCATAATACTCTTTTCATCCATATATATGAAATGTTCCTTTACATTCAGTCAGAGCATTATTATATACATTTCCATCCACTAGTGAAAGTGTAAATGGTTGTCTCATTTGTCTCTAGGTTGCCCTGTGATGGACTTACGACCTGTCCAGAGTGTACCACGTCTCTTGAACAATGACTGCCGGAGATAGACACCAGCTCCCCTGTGGCCTGAAAAGGAAAAAGCAGGAAAAGAAAATGGATGGATGAGTGACAGTCTGATACCTCTGCTATTCACAATAAAATAAAATCAAAATACAATAAGATTTAAAGTTTTCACTATTGACGTGTAGTATAACTAAACACAGAAAAATGAAGCAGAAAGTGTGGCTGTCTGCAGCAGTGATGGGACTTTTTCCTGACTAAATATAAAAATACACAGCAAAAATTTTTTCAGGTGATTTTTTTTTTGTTTGCTTGTTTTATTTGTTTGTTTCAAGTATGTGACATTGTGACATTGCTACTATAGGTTTAAGTATGCATTTTTTGTAAATGTTTAGTTTTTATTAGTTGTTTCAAGGATTTTAAAAAGTGTCATGTTACACTGTGACTGACAATGGGACAGTCTGTTAGCAAGTTGTGAGTGTGTGCAGTAGAGATAGACCAATTAATTGGTCAATATTGGCCACTTGAAATTGGCAATGGGCCGTGTCTGTACGTACTTAACTGATTATCAAGTAAGAAGATGAAAATGTAGTAGCAGCTGGTACAACCAATTTGCGGTAGCTCATAATTTAGTTATTTTTAAGTGTATAAAGGTAGTTAAATATATAATTATTTAAATTAAGCAATTATTGTTTTATATTGTTAAATGAAAAATGCATATTGGCCCAAGATTTTAAAAATCGTTGCTCAGATTTCTAAACCTCAATATTAGCATCAGCCATGAACTCTTATTGGTCGACCTCCAGCGTGCAGGCAGGACTGCACCCTGTACCCTTGTACACAGACTCTGGCTGCAAAAATACACCAGCACCCAAAAGCATGGGGAGCTTCAATTTTGAACATCAGAAGTTAATGAAGTTGCACCATCTATCTTTATTTACATTGTTGGTTTTCACACATTTACTGTTTGGCTCAGGCTTAGATTCTATTCAGTGTTTCTGTTTGCCTGTCTTATTAAAAGTGCTGTCAGGGAGTGAGAGACACAGGTGTGCAGTTACCATTGTGACTATAATGAGCCCCTGGCATCAGCTGTAGCATTTCCTTTGATCTTTGTTCATTTCATATAAGTTTATACTTCAAAACACATTTTATCATCCTAAATTATTACTGAAGTAAGTGCTAAATTATTATAGGGCTTTAGAGAAGAAAGTTGATGGATGTTAGAATTTTGAGCAGTAGCTGCACTGGCACCAATCAGAATTTCTACTGAATATTTTTTTTAGTTTCTATCTCAGCTGTTTTGGATCTAATATGTTTCAACAACAAATTGCCAGAAGGTAACCGAAGGAAAACAAAAACGAGTAAATAAATTATTTGTAAAGTGTCACTGCTTGCTAACAAAGAAGGAGGGAATGGTCCCCAATGGAAGTAAGTGTGTGATTGTGCAGGTGTGACGCCAGCTGCTGGGCTTCTGAACACACACAAACACACGCACACACACTTCACCTGTCATTCACAGTGACAGGCAGGTGAGGCGGCGAGCGCACACTCACGAATTCCCTTACATTAACTACAGGAGAAAATTTGTAAAGTGTGTTACTCCAACACAGCACGAGAGCTGTGCACTAAACTTATACTGGTTGAAATTTATGAGAAAAGGGGGGTTAAGTTTTTCATGTTGGGTAGAGACAAAAAGAAAAACAAAACAGAAATTGATTTGCATCGTGGATGAGGAAAACTAGTTGCAGAACCTCAGTGCCACCCAATTTTAGCCATTTAGGCAGAGTTAGAGGGAAAGACTGGAGGGCATATTTAAACAGCCCTGTGGCTCTTCTGTGTTGCTGTCAGTCTCTGAGACCGAGACACTGCTGGCTGCGGGCTTCTGTTGACCTACTTGTGACTCGTTACTGCGCCGAATAAGAGGCGGAGGCTGACAAAAACAGTTCGACAAAGGAAGAAGGTAAAAAAATTAAAAAAATGCTTCAAAACAAATAGCCAATTCTGGTGGAGTTTTAATCGGCGTTGCAGAAGCCGCCACAGAGCAGGGGATCCTGTGCGCAAAAACATTATCTGCGTCTCAAGATGGATCCTTGACTAATCCTGCTGTCTGAGCTCAGTGCTCCCAAGATGCTCCGAGAGGAAAGAAGGAGCACTGGTGGAAAGGAGGTGGTAGTGAAGGGGGGAGGAGAAGGGACTATGAATTCAATAGAAAAACAGAACAGTTTCGTCTTCCCATAGGCCAGTGTCAGTTCAGGGACAACACTGTGGTCCTAATTGTGCCCTCACCAACAGCACCAGAGCAAGTCTGGGAACCCCAACAGCTCAAGATCATTGTTAGTATCCCAGTAATTTTGGCCAAATTTTCAGACCCCAGTGTTACCATTTCTCAAGAAAAGTATCGTCACACTGCGAGGAGGAGAGCCCCCTTTTATCTTTTAATTACTTAGTTTGCATTGGCTGCAACTGTAAGCGGGAGATTTGTTATTTATTTATTTGCCGAAACACAGCCTGCCACGGTATTGTGTGGCTCCGCGCAGGCCGCTGTCCTCTTTGATTCGGGCTAATGGAGTCCCACCAAGCAACATAATATGTGCTGCATGAAAAGCCTCTAATTCCAAATCATCTTAAATGTGTACAGCAAAAGAGAATGTCTTCACAATAACGCCCAAGCACAAGAACAGAAGAGAAGGGACAGAAAAGAGAGCACAAAAAGTCAATGCGATTGTTTCTTTCTCCTTTTTTTTTTTTTTCTTCTTCTTCTCTGAGACTTGAAACCAATTTGTCCACATGATCATTTTGCTGCCATTCACAGGAAATGATTAAAGGGAAGCTGCTCCACATTGATCTCTGGCACAAAGCTCAACAAGCAACTGGAGCTAATCAATGAACCAAAAACCGTTTTACATTCACATGAGTCAAGTCATGATTGAAGCTGCGTATTGCAGTTTATTTAGATTACAACTGTATTCACCAGTATATGTATTTAGAACTTAAAATACATGTTGAGTGAAAGTAATGCCTTTTATTTCTGCTTTCATTTTCAGCTCCAGGAAAGAGATTTCTTAAGGACTCAGAGGAGAGCCCACTGATGCGGTGAGCGGTGTTTAAGCTGCTGCCAGCTGCTGCTGCTTAGCAGGACTCTGTCACTGGCACTCTGCAAAACTGTCAGGGTTACCATTGAGATGAATCTAAAACTGGCCACAGGGTTATTTTTAGACCTTGGCTGCAGGATAAAAAGTTTCTGAGCCCCATAAGTAGGTCAGCTCAAGTGGTGTTCACATTGAGGTTATGTACAATTACTGAAAAGTAGCATCTCTGCTTCAGAGCAACTTTTAATCCACTCTCCGGTGAATAAGCAAGTCGACTTCTCCTTCGACAACTTTTTCCAGAAATCTTCTCTAATCCGCAAACAGTTTGTTCTACAAGTTGGTTTTGTTGATGGATCCGATGCATGTTGTGTCAGAAAAAAAGAAAAGAAAAAAAAAAACATCTGCTGTGCATTTTGCAGCTTTTTCTGCCTGCTAGAGACAGATTTGATATTTCTTTTTAAGAATCTGTTGTATGTTTATTCAGTGCATATATTACAACCTGTCTGTCTTAAAAGAGTAGTTTGATCATAGTAAAGTGGGTTTCTGTGCATAAGTGTGAAATGATTAATATATTACTTGTTGTAGATTACTTCTTTAACAGCCTCAGTTTAGAGAAATGGTTAGGTTCAAATCTGATTGCTGCCATCTTAAAACAGCTCCTGTCTTAAAAGAATGTACAACTGTTTATACAAATGTTATTATTTAAATCTTTACATCACTGTCACTTTCATATTCCATGGATATTTTCCTATAATTTTATAGTCATTTCCAAGCACAAATACCAACAGCTCCAGTGACATTTGGCTCTTTTGGGGCATCCGGGGGTCATGGCTGGCAGGAGTTTTATATTATTTCTGCCAAAATAACAACAATATTCTATTTTTAAATAATTTCTTTTTAAATGAACAAAATCCACTTTGGAAATGGGTTCATTCAAACTAGTCCTTTTTGGCTCATCAGCACAATATGATTGGACCCATTTTCAAAGCAGATTTTGTCACCTTAAAAGATTTAAAAGAGCCTTTTATTCAAATCTTTACTCTATTTTGCATCACTTGGTTTTTTTTCAGCATAATTAGCATGACTTTCCTGCCTAGCTGTTCCAAAAATGCTACAGGAAACTAATGATTACATTATCATTTTATTATTATTATTTTAATGGCAACTGGACTTTTTTCTTGTTAGCTGAAGTCATTTTGTGTGAGGATTCTGTTTTTTGGTGTTGTTGTGTTTTAACCTTTTATTTTGTGTTTTAACCTTTTATTAGGTGAGCTGACAGCTCCTGCTCAGCTGTTTGACATGAGAGCTGATTACCAATTTAGGCGGAGCTGAGACAACATTCTTCGTTGGTCTGTTAGTCGTGACCGGATCACCTTGTGTTCCTCCTGGCCTGTCCTGGTCGTTCCTCAGTCTGGTGCTCTGACGCACAATGTGCACAGTAAGGAAACTATTTGGAAATATTCAGAATCTTCATTTGTTATCAACCTGCAAAACCACTCATCTCTGCTCCTGTTCTTGTCCTCAAAGATTCACTGCCTCCCTTTCCTGTTGCCTTCAAAATAAAACTTGTGCAAAAAAATAATGTGTTGCTGCTGTATTTGCTGTTTACTCTTATAAATAACCATAAAATTCATCAATTGTGTAGCACAAAATCGACAGCAATGTTAATATTTATTAAATACCATTCAAAGGAACTGCTATAAAATTTTAAAGTTCCTTCAAAACAGCAGCAGTCCATTTTGATCTTAGCAGCTTTTCACACTAGCTGCTAGTCTTTTTATTTGTTGTTTATAAAAATATCCTAATAAGATATTTCTCCAAACTGAGGCCATTTAAAAAGCTATTTACAAAAAGTAGGATATTTTTTACAATGTAACTTCTACACAGAAACCTACCTCAGTATGGCCGAACTAGTCCTTTAATATTTATGTTGTGTCTTTTTGTTCCTTTTCCATTATTAGATACGTTTTAAAGTTTATTTTCATTACCTTATTTTACTTTTCCTATATGTGGTTTTTTTTTGTTGGGGCACAATCTACAAAAAAAAAAAAAAGAAGAAGAAGAAATCTCACATTCTCAAGTGTTTTTATCTTGCCAGTTTTCCCAAGGTTCAAAGGCAGGTTTGTGGTTTCTGTACATCACAACATGAAAGCTCACGCGGTCACAAAAACCCAACCGTGTGTTCGGTTGCGTTAATTGAATAACAGGAGGAGAGCAGGTGACAGTGTTGGAGCAGAAATGATGAGTGGCGCGGCCTCTGTTCCAACTTTGACAGGTAAACAGTCTAATTGATTTTCCGTGGTGTCTTGCCGGACGGTTTGATTCCGTATTTCCAGTTTAAACTGTGACCGTTCTCGGTGTTTGCGGAACAGACAAGCCCGTCATCTGTAGCACTGAAAACATGTCAAGTTAGGACGAGTAATTTGTGCTGATGAATGACAAGTGTGGGCTCCTGTTCAGTAGTCTGAGCGCTCATTAGAAAACACATTTTCAGATGTCACCAGGCTTCCGTGTTTTTGTACTTTTTGGGGGGGAGTAGAATAAACAAATATTGCTTGAATACTGCAGTGTCACAGAAATGAGCAGAAGGAACTTAAACCTCAATTGACATGTCTCAGGCAGCCGACTTTTTTGAACGTTGACAGCCATCTGTGTGGATTCCTTTCACTCTCCGCTAATGAGCTGTGGGTTGAGGAGACCCAATCTACACAGGGCTGTCCCTTGGGCCCCCGTGCAGCTGCTGGGCACACACACTTATGTGCATACACATTCCCCCCACCACCACCACCACACATCCCCCTCACCCCCAAACACATACACAGCAGCATCCCTCTGCGTCTTTTTCAAGCACTTCAGCTAAGTGCATTCTTTAGTCGCACAACTTTCTGTTGAATATTTTGTTATTTACTCGCTCTTCGCCCATTTTCTTGTACTAAAAGGAAACACGATAGTTCCTTCCAACACTACAGTGAAAGAAAATAATTGAACCAAAAGCGAACACTATACATCATATTCAGTGTTTTACAGCTTATGTGGGAAATAAATTATTTAATGTTCAGCCTTTGAGTGTCTTTAGTGGGTTTTTATGTGTCTGGGCAGTAATGAGAGGCAGACAGAGTTGCAGACAAACCAAGTACGCAGACTGTGCAAGAATTTTTTTTATTAAGTCAAAGTTGGATTATTCACGGTTTTTCCTTCCTGACGTTTTGTACCTGTAGATGTTCTGACAATGAGAGGAAATCAGCGTGATCCCTATCACTCCCAAAAGCAAATGAGCTGGAATGTCACTGATACAGTGTGTGAATAGAAAATGACAGGAAGAGCCTAATCAATGTCCTGCAGGGCTGGCAACCGCATCGCCTTTGTTTCTTTTTGTAAATACAAGCCTCTTTAACATCACAATGTGAGCCATTATCTCGCCTGGCAAGGTAAATTTTTGGAGGAGCCGCACAAAAACATACATTTTCCCTTCAGCTTGGAGCAGATCAGTCGGATGAGATCTAAAGTCATGTAAATGCTACGGCAGGAAAATACTGGCAAAACTCATTCTAATTATTCCGTATCAGTACATTTGCATGGAATAGAAGTTTTTCTTTTTTTTTTTAAGAAGAGAAGAGTTAATGATCAGCGGAGCTTAGGCGTGGGGCCTGTTTAGGAATTCACAGCATTTTGATCTAATCACAAAATCAAAATATTCATGGAACACAATGATATCTCCCCAAAGCAGGCGGCTAGCCATTAATTTTCAAATTCAGGTAATTTATTAACACTTATCAGAGGCTGAAAAAAGCCTTGCTCTGTGTTTGTAAAGTGGGTGAGAGGGAGAGAGGAGTTCGAGAAAACTGATTCCAGATGATTTATAACGCAGTGCTAGGTTCATTTTCTACCAGGTATTCAATTAGAATGCATGTCCAATTTTCCATTCTAGATCTACAGTTAAAAACTCTATTAAAGCAGCATTTTCCTCCGCATACATATCTATTATCAGCAAATTTGATAACTTTGGCTCTGACTCTTGTCATTGTGTGCTTTTTATGGTCATTGCTCACTTTCTACCACTAATTAGAAGAGATTTGACAAAGGTCTACAACATGCTACTTAGGCATAATTTTCAAGCGTGGAAATCGACCTAGTTTAGTTATTTATGTCATAAAGCTACAGTTATTGCAGAAAACCCCCATTTATGATCAGTGTCACCAACCAGAACAGCTATTGAATTTGATCTTTTCTAAAGACATTTCTTAAGTTACGTTTTCCCAGCTCTGTGTTTTATTAAAGCACATACACAGCTTGGAGGGTTTCTCATTTTTTTATTACTGCTTTTCAAAACATGTTTTTAATTTTGGGGCAACTAAGCTTTTGTTTTTAGCCAGCAACTACTCTGCTGGCTGACAGATTTCTATCAGCTGCCACTGGATTGAGCACTTATATTGAGCTCAGTGCATAAAATTCTTTGAGATTTTAATTTTCCAAGCTGACTGTTTAAACAAAACAAATTTAGAGACACATTCAGCCTTAATCACCCCTGTTGGCATGCTGATGCACTAAAATCATGGGACACTTGTTTCTTCTATTTGGAGTTTCTACGTCTGTTGATCTCAAAATTAATTAAAAGTGCATAAGCACTGAAGCAACCTTACTACCATTTTGTCTGTAAACTCCTGTTTTTGTCATTATTTTTAATTTGCTTTGCTTGCAGCAGCTTTTAAAAAAATCATTAAAATGTGCAATTGAAATGAGAATAGTGCACAATGAGTTTTAGTAGCAGTACATCATGCAGCATAGAGAAAATTCACAAAAAAAACTCAAAATAAATGTCCACATATGAAGCAAAGGGATTTGGGCGAAACAAGTAGGAAAATCCAGTCCTCTTTGGAGCTCTATGGCTCAGTCATACTTCACAGGGGAAACATCATTCAGAGTTAGACCTCACATGACTAAACTTGCATTTTGATGTTATTAAGGGTTTTTACACAATCACAACTTAAGTTGAAGGATGCAATGTCTGATAATGCCACACACTCCAAAGGTTTTTTTTTTTTTTTTACAAACCAAGTCTTTTTAGTCACACACACTTGACACTCTTTTATACAATTTATACATCAACATGTAGGCATTTTTGTCTTCTCTCACCCAGTGTGTCTCTCACTGTCGAAGGGGCTTAAAGGTCTGGTTATACTTCATGAGACGTAAGACATCGCATCTCACTGGCGTGATAGTGAGACGGCCTTTTTCACATGGACGATCCAGTACAACAACATAGCGACAGCACGCAAGACTAAGGTTATTATTTTCAGTTGCTAATTTATCTGTCAGAGGAAGAAAAGAACATGCTGGATGAGGAGGAGGATGAAGATCTGGTATTTCTCTTATTTAAGTGCTGAGATGGAAAAAAGACATGATTGTAGGTGACACGTTAGGACCAGAGCTGAGCAGGCAAACTTTTACACTAGAGACAATATTTTAAGTTTAAAGGAGTCACAGGAAGTTGAACTCTATAAATCTGTGTGGGCATTGATTATCCTCTCACTCATTTACTCAAACAAGCAGACGTTCTGATGGGCATCATTGCTCACCTCGAGTTGTGAAGAACTCATGTTGGTGGTCGTCTCATGGTGCTTTACATAACTGTCCAGCCACTGTAAAGAAGTACACTGTGGTGGAATGGGATTCCTTCTGCAGGCTTCTCCACTCCATTCCTGCGTCTGCCATTTGGCCTTTGCAAATCAGTCCCAAAGAGGCCGCCACTGTTTCCGAAAGACAGTCTCCTCTGTCACACAATAATTGTGCTATCTCCTTTCAAGAGTGCTTCACCATTTGAGCATCATTGTGATCTTTGTGCAAACAGTCATAAAGATGGTGATATTTCCTCACGACCTCAGCACAACAGCCGGCTTCTGGAAGTGGAGTAGATGAAGCAAAATTACAACGTGCCCTCTTGCGAGAGATACAGCAGCAAGATGGTAGTTCTGCCTGGAGGCTGTGCAGAAGACCGGTTCTTGGAGAGATTGTAAATAGGTGATTTTTGTCATGCAATTGTGTCAGTAAGATCAGATGTCTTGCGTCTTATGGTAGTATAAACAGTTCGTTCTTAAATCCTCCAAAGTGCAGAGTGCACACAAACAAACTCTCATTGGTTTCCATTGTATCTGAGCTCAAATTTTCTTTATTCAAAACTGTAAGGGAAGGTTGTCCTTTTAAAACTGAGAGACACAGGTGTGTAGTTCCCATGTTACCAATGTTTTAGTTCATCTTATTAGCAGCTGTTAGAACCAATTCAACCAAACACAGTTTTTAATTATTAATCTGTTTTTGATCCTTACTGTCACATTCATGAGCTACTGTACAAAATCAAAGCATGGATTTCTGTTGTACAGAGCTCAGCTTTTCCCTACACATTAAGGGTGACCAAGTTAACAGTTTAAAGCAGCACAGCCTGGCGATCCAGCCCATCTGGGTTTACGTGAATCCATCTGGCTGCATGTCTCCAGAGGTAAGAAGTCAACTCTTCTCATCTGTAGTCCATATTGTGGCTTTTCTTTAAAGTTGTCAAACGTTTTCAAACATTTTTTTTTTACTTGAAGAATTTGTGTTTCAAATAGAAGAAGTAGTGAATAATATTATGATAAACAGTGTACATTTTAAAATGTATCTCTTATGGGACTATTTTAGTAAGAAAAAAACAATTTAATTGAGCTATTAAAAAATGTCTTTGCTGAGATAAAAAAAAAACACATTTTTGCATATTCGGGGGAACTACTGGGATTGTCATTGTGTCTGCAGTAAATCATCAAGGGGACTGTGTGGATGGTTTTCCTAATCATTCCACTTCATAGTGCAAAGATTATAATCACGTAGCTACTATTGTGCATTTAGTCTTCTCAAGGAAAACAGCCAGTGAAACAGCTTCCCACTGCTGCACAGACAACGTGGTCAGGGGAGAAGGATGGTCCAAGGACGGGGCTGAGAAAAGCAGCAGGGCAAGCCTCTCTTTGTCTCTCAGTAATATTGTGGGATGGATTCAAACAGCCCCTGAAGCTGAGCTGAGCCAGGCCCTGAGCTGTGATCGAAGCGTGATAACAAGATGAATCAATACATGTGTTGTACAGGTTAAATGATGTTATGTTGTTCGTTGTTATTGGACATGGTGTGTCACACCAGATGATACTGAAACCGTTTTTTTTTTTTGCTTCTCTTTATGCATTTGCTCAAGGTGGGGTTGAGTTTGACCCTGAAACCAGGATCAGGTGCTGAACTCTTCACCTCCTCAGACTGTGAACCGTTGCAGTTGAGCACTTGTCTTGGATGGAGCTTTAAGGTCCAATAATTTTACCATCCAGCCATTCATTTTTCGGTACCTGCTTGTTACCCGGGTCACAGGGAGCTGGTGCCTTTCTTCAGTGGTCATTGGGTGAGAGGGAGAGTACAAGATGTCCAGTCCATCACACTCACACAGAAAATAAGATTAATTTATCTTCTTCATCCAGGTTTATGTGTTGATAAAAGTTTTATTGGCATAAATTACAGGTACTCATTATTAATCGTTCTAGTCTTTAACTTTAGAACAAACTTAATTCATTTAGTTATTTTCCTTTAACAGACTTAGTGTTCATCTGCATTTGGAAACTATATCTAAAGACATCTGTGCTTGGATAAATAATGTTTATATTCTGCTACAAAAAATAATCAGCTGCTGTTCAGCAGATTACTATCTGTGCAAACTGTGACATATGTGTTTAAGAAAGGACAGTAGAAAGTTAAGGTACTTAAAGCCACTTTGTGCAAAATTTAGAATATGACTTTAGCTGCCCCGTGAAAAGAGCACTAGAAAAGAAACATATACAGGTTCTATGACTAAAAACAAATTGTTGTATTTTATCAAAAATCAAATTAGTTTATGTTTGATTTCCACCAACATGCCAAGACCTGAAATAATTCCCAACCATTTACATTTTACTCCTAGACTAATGTGATTTTATATTTTAAATAATAATACCACTTTTTTCATCAGAATTTGAAAACCTGTCATTTTTATGCTACATTCACTGAGCAGCTACGGTCCAGTTTTAAATTTTGTACATACATAGTAGCTTTAAATATCCTGGACTACTTTTTTGTCTTTTCTTTAAACAAATATGAGAATATTACAACATCAACAATGTGATATTTCACCAGTGACAGTCTATTCTCTCTTCTTCCTCTATCTGCATGCTTGAAGCGCACACACGGAACAATAATGTCATAAAATGTTGATAATGAATCATAATAAATAAAATGACTCAGTCCATAGCATACTTCTCAGACATGGTTAGATTTAATTTAAAGTGATAGTTTGGATATTCTGAAGAGGGGTTCTGTTGAATTCTTATCAATAGTTAGTATTTTACCTGCAGCAGACAACAATATAATAGGCCTGACCTGGCTAAGAATGAACGTGTGCAGTGTGACGTAACAGCATTTCTGGATCGAAATCCATCTAATCATCAGAAAAAAACATTTCTTATATTTAAAAAAAAAAACATGCTCTGTACTCTTCAGAAACTCGTAGCAATGTTTTGGTTATGCTAGACACAAAGGAAAGCACATTATGACCAATCAGACTCATCAGCATGACATGATGTTTTTTTTTGTTTGTTTGTTTGTTTGTTTGTTTTTGTTTTTTTAACTAAATAGTTAGCTTCCATCTTCTCTCATCCCGTTTTAATGGTTCAAACCAAATAATTACATCATACTTTGATATTTAATCTCCATTTTCAGGATCTGTCAATCAATCAATCACCCTTTAGCCATTAAGGGCAATTGCCAGAATAATAGAACTATTCACCCATTTGGTGATTGTTTGTATGTTAATATGTTAATGAATCCCCCTAAAACTAAATTAAAGACTTCCTTCAAGTTTCTTTCATGTGAAATCAAGGATCCTGAACTCTGAAGACCCTCAGAGTGACAAGCATAAACTTAACTTTCAATAATATTATTGTTTATGTTTAGGCTTATCTTTGTTTATTTGTTACAAGAGTACATTTACAGTTTATAAGTATATGAGTAATAGAGACTGGAACAAGAATTTTGGTATTAAAATGATGGTCTGTTTATTAAATTATCAGTAGCATCTATAATTGGAATTGAACTTGGCCCTTCTAAACACCTTAATGTTGTGTTAAGAATTAAATATGCTATGGATGAAAAAATTACCATGAAGATTAGATGCCTGACATTTTGGCTGAGGGCAGCTGACTGGACGGTCAATAAAAACAGCCAACATGAGGTACAAAATGAACAGAGAGCAGTCCGTTTACCAACATGAGGAGCATTACACCAGAGGCAGGCCTAACAGTCACCTGGCAACACTTTTTTTTATTATTTTCTTTAATCAAATCACATTAGTATAAGAATGAAAAGAAAGTCAACAGGTTAAATAAATATATCCACCAAATAATTACTTATTTTCTGTTAAACCCACAATAACTCTTGAGCTAAATTGTTTTTATATTGTTCCAGCTGGAAATGAAAAGTTCTCTATTATGTTCTCATGACTTGAAACATGAGATCTCTTTCGAGAAATAACAGTGGAAGATAAAGATGTCCTGCATGTAAGGGAAGCCTTTAATCAATCCGCCAGCTTTCTCTGCTGCCACAAATGGTTCAAACAATTCAACAGTTCAAACATCAACTAAACCTGATTCAAGGAAGAAATGTTGTGTGATCCTGACCACATAACCGCTTACAACTTTGTCAGTGATAAAGTTTAAAGTGCCAGATTGCAAGTATTTTCTTAGGCTGTGTATGTTAGTGACAGGCTCACTCTGTGTGCTCGATCACATGGTATAACAAACCTCTGCTGACTCTTTTTGGTAAAACTTTGAGTTTTTAAATAGGTTTGGAAAGTTTCTGCATAACTTTGAATCTAATTGAACTGAATTTGGATCAAAGCATGTCACAGATATCTCCTATAAACTGATGTCATCAGTCTTTTAAGATACTTCCTCATTTCCTCATTTCCTCACTTTATTATTCACTTTCAACAGTAAAAAAAAGTCTTGAGCCTTGTCCACGCAGAAATGCAGTTTTTTTCAAAACAATTTTTTCTTTCGTTGTTCCTAGAAATATCTTCATAAAAATGGCACTATGTCTTCACCCACAGGGAAAACAACAAAACCAACTCAAGTCACTGTAGTAACTATGCCAGGCCTGTTTGTGACACTAATACTGCCATCAAAATACACCAAAAACAGGAAACAGGAAACAAGGCCTGGAGCTTGTGCATACAGCTTACATGCTGGCTAAGAAATGTCAATCCAATAAAAAGAGGAGGACACCCCTCAGTTGTAGGCTAGATTGGAAAAGGGGCTAAATGAAAATATAAGGGTGGCATTTCAAGATTTGTTCACTCTGAAACCTGCTTTAAAAAAAAAAGAAAAAACATTTTGGAGCTCCTAAAATGCTGTTTTCATGTGGACACAAGGCTGAAACGACATTTGACTTTTTATAAAGGACTTTTCTAATGTCAGTGTGTCATCTAGCTGTAACAATTCCAATTAGCTAAAAAAACCTCAAAAAAGTATTGTTTTTCAACATTACATGGGATCAGTGTCAGACAGAAATAAAATAATACAGATTATTCAAAGTTTTATCTTTCTTTTTGATGAGGACCTTTTTATTATAGGGAATCAAATGGACCAGAAAAGTTTTTTTAAAAAAGCTTTTTATTTATTCAGTTTCTTAATGCAATTGATGCAGTTTTCTTTGATGAACAGATTACATGCCAACATAACCTACCCTGTTTTTACTTTCCTGTTCTTTAAAAGCCCTTCTTCTGATTTGTGCTATGTACAAAGTGATTAATACACTTATTCACAGTGGACTCATACTTCACCTAAAATAAAGCTGCACTTTATTTGCAATTTCAAGCAACAAACTTTCCAATAAATTTACAGCAAATATGGACAAAAACAGAAGTGGATTGTGACAGAGGAGGAGTTGCTGGAGCTTAGTACAGTGGACTGAACATATGACGAGCTGGGATCACCATCAACACCTATTTCTGTTGTGTTCTTTTTACTCTGAGCAGTTTTTCAACTTTCAGCTAAAATAAAAGTAGGCCTGACAGATAAACCTGGTAAACATGGCCAAACAAACCAACTCTTTCCCTTCTTCAGCTTTCAGTACATTGAGAATCTTTCTGACACATCCCTGGCAACAACTTTGTGTGCCTAATCAATTCGCTCATGTATCTTCAAACCTCTGCTGCAGTAAAACATTTTATACACTGCAGGTGATAATGATTCCCCATCTGGTTAAGTGTTCAGGGGAGTGTAAAAGCTGCCAGTCACTGTCTTGAGTGGACATGAATACAGCACATTAAGAGGCAGGAATTCAGCCTTTTTTGCATGATTTTGTGTCTTAAGTAAGGGCAGTACTTGGTGATTTTAAATGGTTACGCCTTGACCTGATGGATGTGATTTTACAGTATTTTACTGTGATGACAAACTCAGTAAAAACCATAACACTTTTGCGCATCTGTTTAAATGCTCTTTATTGCAAAGAAATTCATTTACATCTGCAGTTTGCTTACACTGTATGTTCATATACAATTGTGAGCAAACTGCCAGTTTGAAGCCTCAAATTCAGACTTTGTCCGTAACGAAAATCAGGAAAGAGTGTGACACTCTGAATGGACAATAATACACAAAAGACATTTCTGAGCCTAATGGCCATCTTTTCTGCAGCTTCCTGTTTCATTATTGCTGTTTTTAGGCTCTACCTGCTGGCAGAACCTCTCTCTGAGTTTGCAACCTTTGCAGCTGAATCTCATCGTCTCATCAACTCTACATCTACAGAAGACCACCATGCCACCACTTGAGGCAGACCTGTACACCCCTGAGAAACCAGCTGCTGCACAGACCCTCAGTGGACTTAAGCTCCAAACAGTTGCTCTCCTGGAAACCAACACTTACCTCAGAGTTACTTACCTGGATTTAGGACCACTTACCTTCCCAACTTCTCCTTGCCTTCGTCAACCTGCCTGCCCACTCTCCAACATTCACCAATTAGCGATTGATGTCATCCCTGTTTGTTCAGTGGTTCTCATAAACTGTTAGGCCAATTTTAATGAAACTCTTGGAAAGTCACTAGATGGAGATCTACAACTGATAAGCTTTAGAAGTCAACCCAGTTCAAGATGGGCACCAGAATACATCAACATTAGCCTGCACAAACATTGCTTTAACTCAGTCAGTTGGACAGACATTTAGCTAAAATTTGGTGTAGTAGTAGCTGAGAGTCATTCACAACAGATACTTTGAGTGCTGACACATCTCATAAATTCTCACAATATCGCATGAGATCTACGTTAACATAACCCACATTTACAAGGTTTGACCAAATGGATTACACCTCTGCCATTCTTCAACTTAGAGAATAGTTTTAGCTTAAATCTCTAGCATGAAAGGCAGTGGCCAATAAGCATTCCTTCAAGAACTGCTTGGACTTTGTTACTGTTCTTCACAAATGCCCTGAATTGGAGCATAATAAATTTTGTTCATTTTTTTTCTCTTTCACTTATCTTGTCTGCTTTCTAGTCCAATTTTACAAAGAAAAAAAAATGTTATCATTGACAGCATAATTTTTTTTAAAAAAAAAAGCTTTGTAGAACTGAGAGAAACTTATTTAGTGACATCTGCCATTAAGAGCACATTTTCCTGCAGTATCAAATGCAGGAAAGTATCAAATCTTCACTTGAGTCATTCTTATATACTGTATATATATATATATATATATATATATATATATATATACATTTTTAATTTATGAAGCTTTAAATTTGATGCAAGCCTTTTTGAAAAACCAGCATCTTTCCAGCATGTGCCGTCTTATTACAAATGACCAGATGAATTGCACACATTAGCACTGTCAGAATTTATTACCTGAAACATAAGTAGGTATTTAAATGTGTCAGTCACTCGTTGTATCAAAGTGTTCTCTGCTAATACCATATACTGTAGGGCCATAGCTTATATTAGCAGTCACATTACCACAACCAGCAATTAGCAGCTTATTCTGTACTTGGCTGCATGTTGACGACGCAGACTCTTGTTTCTGAGGTGCGTAACTTGGCAGTCTTGGAGGATTATCAGCGCTCCAAATTACATAACAGAACTAATGAGATACATACTCACACAGTCTCAACCCTTATTCCCACCGGGTGCCTCAGTGGCGGAGTAAAATATTCCACAGCTCCCTGTGGACTCACCGCACATCCCTGCCTGTCTGGGGGAAAGGAGAGCCGAGCAGGCGGCTGAGCGGAGGCAGGAAATGTAGAGAGAGAGAGAAAAAAAATATATAAAGATATATCACTACCAAAAGGTCTGACTGACAAGAAGCTAATACGCTTTAATTGTTAAGAGAATGGATTCGAGCTTCTTGCCACAGTAAACCAAGAGGAAAATGACTTCCAAGGATGGATTTCTTGCACTGACACACTCTTTTCTGTAGCCGATGCCTCATTAAATAAAAACTAAAACACACCGGAGCTGATGTGCGTATGCAAGGAGTGCATTTCTATCAACAAACCGTCTTGTAGAAAACAAGAGGTGGTTGTAAGATTTGCCTGTGGACAGGGATGCTGAATATTATTTCTACAAATTCAACACAAAAACCGTGTGATTGTTGACACTGATTGGAGTGAAAGTGAGACTAAACAAGCACTTAAAACACTGGCTTCCTCCTCTCTCACACACCGTGCAGAAAATTGAGGTCACGCCTCCGTGTGTGTTCATGGTAATGTGGTACTGCAAATAATAGGCTGGTTTGTTTAAAGTTGCACACTTTAAATGTGTATTTTGCCTCTCAACCTGGCGCCCGATTCATTTTACACCAGCGACTGCTTTGCTAAACCAGGTGGGGGAAAAAACAATTAAAAAATTATTGTTTTGGTGCTGTTTCTCCCTAGTTTTAACATAACCTGTAGAATTAGAGGTGACACAAAGAGAGCAAACTTGTATAACATAAAGCATAATTGCCTTAAAAGCCATAACTGTCACTAGTTATTACTGCCAAAAGGAAGATGGACAGTAGATGTGTGTGTTCAGGTGTGTGTGTGTGTGTATGTTCAAGTGCATGTTTTTCTTACCAAACTATTTGAATAAAATTTGCAGAAAGTAATTATTGGATGAACATCTTCAACTGATTACTGATTAGCTTCTGGAGTTAACTTCAGTAAATATGGCTACCCCGACCAACTGACCTTAACAAACCTAAAAATATCTATGATTCAGTCAGTTTTACAGCTGTTGACCTAAACTTTGATGTGGTAGTAGCTGAGACTGACCTACGACACATTCTGAGGGCTAAAAGTTTGTGCAAGTAACTTACAAATGGATGGATTTAAACCAAACTTTCAAGAAATAATACCTAAACGTACATCCATGGCTGGTTAATATTTGGAGCCAATCCAATTGAAAATGGCCTCCACAGTTAACTGACCTTAGAAAATGCTTGACATTAACTGTTAGAGTAAACCCTGTTCAACTGTTAGCGCAATATCTTCATAACCACTGGGTGAATATTTATGAAATGTAAGCATTGGATCATCTGCAACTTTTACAGTCAATTCAGATATTGATGGCTGCCACATCTAATTAAAATTAGACAACACACGTACAGCTATAACTTAGTCAGTTTTAGAGATATTAAGATCAATTTTGATGTGGTAGTAGCTCAGAGTCATTCACAACCCATAATCTAATCGTGACATCTTGCTGTATCACATGATATTGTGCGTAACACAAGAACAGAACAGCTACAACTTTGCCATAAGATGATTTTAATTTAAAACTCTGGTGACATGCATTCCACCTTTAACCTTTTTATTCAGTTTTTGCTATTGAGGAATAACTTTTTGACTTGCTGAAGCTCAAAACATGGAACTAAAGTCCAGCCTAATATAGAGACGAAACAACCTAACTGGAGGGGACAGACTCACAGCATTATTTATCATGTTACAACGAGCTTATCCCATAATTACCACATGGTAATTCCCTTATGGATGTCAACTGTGTTTTTCCTCTCTCTCTTCATCCAAATTAAAATCTACACTGCCTTCTTGATCGTTCTAACTACTGTATATTACCTCTAGTACCAATAATGAGGCTTTTAAAAGATACTTACCTCTAAAAGCTAATTGTTTTTGTTTGATTTTGGTGACTTTTTATCAAGACCGGTAGTTAATTAATAGCAATTATACATTAACTATTAAAGGAGGCACCTTATTAATTAATAGCCCCAGATGCAATTAAATTACAGATGCACACAGCAATTTAGCTACCAACTTTCCTTAATCCTGCATAATTTCAAAGGGATTTCAGAAAGGGGGGAAACGACTCTATTATGGCTTCAGTAGGTGTTAATTAAGAAGTAACTAGGGGGTGCATCTAATATGGATGCTAAGTGTGTCTGTGTGTGTGTGCGTGTGTGTTAGGGCAGGCATGGGTTCAGGCTGGGTATTTATGCATCAAAAACAGAACATGGGAATTCACCCCACACAGGCCCCATTTCTTCTCCAGCAGCATGTTATTCCACTGATAGAGCTGTGTTCGGTGGTGCTGCTGCGGCCGTCTGTGCTCTGTGTTTCTATCTGTCCCTGTTCGTGTTCAATCTGTATCTGTCTGAGAGAGTTTCTGTTCATCTTTAGAGTATAAAGAAACAGCATCCTCACACCGGATCCTTGTCTCTGAATCTCCTCGGCCATGGCCGAACATTTTTGGTTGCTCATTTCTTCTTCTTAACTTTGCACAAGCTGTAACAGTCAAGGCTGCACATTGTACGATAAATAAGTTTCCCCAAAATAAAAATGCAGTATACAAGCGTTCTAGCTATCCATTCTGAAAACTATTGTAATTAAAGGACTAGCATTCATCCCCTGAAGGAATGCATGTTGCCCGCCGCTGCCTTTCATACTAGAGAGTTAGACTAAGATCATCTAATGTTGAGAAATAACTTAAAATTAACATTATGTACAATCTTATGTAATATGAAAAGATGTCACACTCAGAGTGTGTGTTGAGAAAGAGGCTCAGGTACAACCACATTAAATTTTATATCAATATCAGCACAACTGACTGAATCATAGTCATTTTAATTTTGGCTAATGCTGATTAGCTGTGGTGATGCGTTGCCCTCAAAAGTAAATCAGTAAAAGAGCATCCAATGATTGTTTCATGAGAGTTTAATTAAAATCTGTCTGGTGGTTCATGAGAAATGTTGCTAACCTACAAACAGGGTTGACTCCAACAGTTAATGCTAACGTTTTAAGCAAAGATGTTGCACATTATGTATGTGAATATCAATGGCTCTCATCTACAATCACACCATTTAGCACAATGTGAGTAAAACTGACTAAACTATTGCCATTTTGGTGTTTTTTAAGTTTTCTTGACTCTAACGGCTTTCTTGTAATATAAAGGCACATTAAGGTAATCAGTTGTAGAGGTACATCCAATGAATTTTACCTGAAAGTTTTAATAAAACCTATCTATTGGTTTATGAGATATTTTATCAACAGTCACTCCAAATAGTTGCTGGCAAAATGTTATTTGAGGATCTTGTGCAATTTATTAACACTGGCATTGTGTTGGGATGCAGGCTCACTTACTACCACACCAAATCTTAGGTTGATATCTGTAAAAATTGACAAAGTTATAGCTACAGGTGCTGGTCATAAAATTAGAATATCATGAAAAAGTAGATTGATTTCAGTAATTCCATTTAAAAAGTGAAACTTGTATATTATATTCATACATTACATACAAACTCATATATTTCAAATGTTTATTTT
>NC_051445.1:24383969-24407693 GCF_001649575.2 Kryptolebias marmoratus
CGAAATAAACATTTGAAATATATGAGTTTGTATGTAATGTATGAATATAATATACAAGTTTCACTTTTTAAATGGAATTACTGAAATCAATCTACTTTTTCATGATATTCTAATTTTATGACCAGCACCTGTATTTTGAGTTTTTTAAGGGTTAGTTGGCTGTGGTGGTCATCTTGAATGGAATTGACTCCAAAAGTTAATCAGTGGTAGATGGTCATTCGATGAAAAATTTCTGAAAGTTTTATTAAAATCGGGCATTGATGTTGCAAACAGACATATAAAAGCAAACATACAAAGACACAGGCAGAAATATTACTGCTCTACCTTCACTTTCAACAGAGGGCAATAAAAATGTGAGTCTCTCACTTTTATAACTCAGCTTTGTAAATTCTCTGTGATGAACCTTTTAGAAAATGTTCTTCAGTTTAAGCTCATGAATACAAATTATTACAACTGTTTGGTTTAAATAAAAGGGACAAAAAGCAGCTCATGGGACCTGGTTTAGGTTTAGAGGAGCAGCGCAGCTCACTGGGGAATATCCGAAGCAACATTCACGATGTCCGATTATGTAAATAATAAATCCAATTACGCACTCACAGCACCATGCTGGAGAAGTAAACTAGGCATATTACACACGGGGTCTCTGAGAAGTATAGGACCGGTGGGTTTATTTTTTGAAAAGGTGAAATTATTAGAATACTTTTTGATTTTAACCAGACATTTAAAATACACGTGTTAGTTACATCCATGTCTGTGTTTATTGCATCAGTGTCTTACATCTTTATTAATCCAGCTGGAGTGGTGGGAAAGATGGCACTTTTGAAATTATTCTCAACATTTTTAATGGAAAGTTTTAACAAACCAACATTTGCTAACAGACAAACAATCGGACGGACACTACTGAAAACACAATCTCCGTGGCTGAGGTAAATAAAACTAGAAAATTTCTAAAAGATTTGAACGGTGCAGCTCTTGCCTAAAGTTTCAGCATTACATCAGCTTCTTTATGTAAAGCAAATAGTAATTTTTGACTTTTTTTGTAACAATCCAAGCCGTCAATGATTATTAAAGTATGAGACAGTCGATGGGAGCTTGGAAGTCAGAAGGGAACCAGCATCCCCACAGGATGGTTACAGTACATGTTCTAAGTCCTGCCCTTTCCATGTACACAAACAGGATGTTGCCCTTGGGAAAAAAGACTTCAACTACTCAGAATTGTTATTTTTTCTTAGGTTGACTTTTGTTGATTGATGTTGTTCTGACCTCACAGATGTTTGTTCACATATTCATTTGTTTAATACATGTACTTGTAATTAGCTGTCATGCTTAAAAAAAAGGTCATGTAACACTATGATTGTGTGCAGGGGAGTAGGTGGCACCCAAAGCCCCACACAACCTAGAGCGCAAACTCTGGTTCCAAAAATACAACATGGCAGCGCCCATCACCCAGGGCAGCTGGTTAAGAATGATTAATATACAAATGATCTAAGCTGACAAAATGCTGCCATTCTGATGTATAAACTGTACAGCTGTGAGAAACTAGGGGAAAGAAGACAAATGCCTACAATTGGATGTAAAAATTGGATGGGAAGTGTAAAGTTTGTGGGAATAAAAGGATCTTTCAAAATTCAGGAAAGGTTTAGAGAGCTCAAAAGTTAGAACGTGGCATCACAATAAGCTGAGCATTTATAAAATTTAAATGCTGACTTATAAGATTTCAAAATGACAACACATTTATGTAAAGTCTAACTTTTTTTTTTGACCTGTTTAAACTTTGAATGAAATTTCCATTGTGTGGTATGTCTGAGCTACAGAGCTACAAAGGGGGGGTTAGGTTTTCTCACTTGTCTTGCCACATTCCTTTTGTTGTCTATGTGGAAATATTGTTACATTTATTGGCAAATTAAAAAACAGAATGATGATGAAAATAAAAGAATAACAACTAGATAGTAATAGGGGTGCATCAGTGCTTGCTCACTGGCATCCTTAATAGTTATTATCTGATGGGTAGAATAAATGAAATGCATCTGTATTAGTAACTGAGTTTTTTTTTTAATTTCAGGAATATAGAACAGATATTCATATTTTTATTTATTACTTTTTTATTGTTTTAATGTAAATACCACGTAGTTTCCTTGTTAAACTAAACGACATCAGACATTACCATAGGCTGTGGGAGACTGTCTATAATTGTGTTTTCTTTTCTTATATTTTATATCTATGATAAATCATTCATTGGGAAGTTTAACTATAAATGGCACCGATTAATTTTTAATGAGTGTAGTCATAACCTAAAATGGGGCAGCATGGCAGAGAAGCAGTTACAGCTGTCGCCCCACAGCAAAAAGGTTGCAGGTTGCCTCCTGGTCTTCCTGTGTGGAGTTTACATGTTCTCCCTGTGCACACGTGGGGTTTTCCTCTGGTTTCCTCCCACAGACCAAAAACATGTATGTTTGATTCACTGGTAACTCTTAATTGTCCCTACGTGTGAGTGGGGGTGTGACTGGTTGTTTGTGTCGTTTGTCTGTTTGTGTCCCTGTGACGGACTGGAGACCTGTCCAAGCTGTCGCACACACACACACACACACACACACACACACACATCGGGACACAGAAAAGAAAAAAAGAGGTAGATGGATATCTCAAAATTGTAAAGATTAGTTTTTACTTACACCTCAAAACAAAAATGAAAAGTATCAAATTACATTTACTCGCATTACTGTAATTGAGTATTAATTTTCTCTATTTTGTACTTTTTAAATAATTTACTTGAATATGTTTTATTTCAAGTACAGTACTTAGTTACCTTTAAAATCCCATCCATTACAGAGTAACAAAATGTGAATTTGAACAATTAAACAACCATGTTTTCATAGTTTAACTAGAAGCTCTCAGAGAAGAAACCAAGATAACAAATATTCTCTCAGTCTAGTCTAACTCACCTAGTTACCTCACCAGACTTTTTGTTTTTCCTCTTCCGCAGATATTTACGCTCCCAACTTCCCTCCCTTTTACAATAAAACCTTTAAAACCTACCTGTACTTCCAGTTTGGTCTTTTTGCCTCAGACACTTGAACTCTGTGTAAAAAAAAGACAATTAGTTAAATTAAGACAATTTGTTTGTTTCAAATCCTACAGCAGCAGGTATGACTATGATGATATATAAATGCTGCTTCAGTCTGATTTTTACCGCTGCCAAGGAGGTTCTGATTTTGGTCGTGCTGGTTGGTTTGTCTGTCTGTTAGCAAGGTTACTTAAAAACTAATGAACACATTTTTGATGACATTTTCAGGAAATGTTGGGCTCGTCACAACAAAGAAGTGATTGAATTTTGGTGGCGCTCTGGATCATGATCCAGATCCTACAATTTTTTAAATAACTTTATGGCCTTGGCTGAGGTTTGTGCTCTCTGAGTGCTTCTAGTTCTATTTGGCATCTCATTAAGAAAAGAATCAGTGCATCGGAGCTTCTTACTGACGGTTTTAGCTGAAACTGAGCTCAGTTAGTGGACTCACCAGAAAAACAGCAGACTCAGGTGTCTGCTCGTACATATGTGTTCACATAAATTACACAACATACATTTAATATAAGTTATCATTTTGGTTTACTTATATTTGATTTGCACATTTTACGTTTTTGTTCCATCATTTGTAAGTTGTTTGTTCACTTATTAGTGTACGCAAATATAAAATAAACATGTCTGAATAATGCAAATCCTCTGCCATTTATTTTCGTTTTTGGCAGCAAAGTGACTCCACTGAACTGGATCACTTTAGTAATTGATTCAGAGTAACCTGAGTCCATAAAGTGAACTGAATTTACGAGCTCTACTGAAAACTCAGACTTTCAGCTCATAGTAGCTAAACTCTTAACCTCCCTTTGTCGCCCACTGAGCAGGCATCAGAACCTCATGACACAAGAACGTCTTTTTAATAAAAGTCTGACACATATTTGTACCTTCCACTGTTTTAAAAGTCATGTTATATGTTCTTGTGTGTTTTTGAGCAAGATCCATCTCATTGTAGCCACAACAATGAACTGTGATCCAAATCATTTAACAGATTTTCTACCAACTGCTTTGTGGTTCAATATATTTTATTATTGAACAAGTTGAGCACTGAGGGATGATCTGCACTGAAATGACAATTTTTTTCTCTTTAAGTGAAAAAAAAATAGTCCTTATTTTTTAAGGAAAGATGCCGTCCTGCTGTAAGAAAGTAATTTTTACTCAAAGTAAAATCTTAACGACTTTAACTTGAGTAGATTTTTACAGAAGTAACTTTACTTGTACTTGAGTAAAACTTTACCAGATTAACTTTACCGGAGTGCATTTTTTTAGTACTTTTTACACCTCTGCCACAGATGTGTTTGACTTAAGCAGGTTTCCCCTTTATTTTTATTGAACCAGATTATTTGAAATTAAATTTTTAGTCTTAAGTATTTTGTTTTGCTTGTGTTTTCGTTTTTTTTTTTTGTTTTTTTTTTCTGGAAATATGCTCATGCCAGTCTTGCAGCCCTGATCTGTGCGATTTAGACACTTGCTGTTTATGTTGTACATGAAACGCCCTTTAAAACACCCAACTGCCTGTGTCCATGCTAATTAATGTTTACTAAACTTGAAAGCCAGTATAGGCTACACTGGCAACCATAATTACAAATGCGCCTTCAACAGCAATTTGTTCCTTGGGTGACTGTGTGAACATTAAAAGTCTGACTTAAGTGAAAGTACAAAGCGACCAAACACATGTATTCAGACTATTTCGAGCCCATTTTGATCCCTGAAGACATCCTATCAGTGACAAGTCCCTGATCGCAGAAGAAACTGCACAACACAGTCAAACCAGCAATTAGTGCAAATTAACAAACATTTTCAGAAATGTCTTTGCTTAGAAAATGGCTGCTTTGTAGTTCAAAAAAAAGGGGAAAAAAAGGAAAAAAATTCCCACTTTGGCCTTAGAGTGGGAGTGTTTCCAGCAAATGCTTAAATCCTAAAATAAGTACTGCAATCTTCTGGCACAGACACACTGTAATGCTTAAAAAACAATTTAGCAACTGTCATCGCTGTAATTACAGTAACTAATTACCATCCTCAGCAAACAAATAGCTTAACATAATACGCAGGCCCAATCAATTTTGAAGAAATGCAAAATCTGAAAGCAAAAAAGGGGGACATTTTGGCAAACCTGAAAGAATTACAGGGAAATAATACACTTTGTTTTATCCCCACATAATTCCCAGGGAATATCATATCATAAATATTTGCATTCAGTTCTTATCAGGACATTTGCATTTGCCTCTTATCAGCCGGCAAGCCAGGCACTGGCAGATAGGGAGAGCTGCCTCCACGCCATACACACATTTCTAATGAGTCACGTCGCAGGCTGATATCATATTTTGGCTAGAACTTTATCACCAAAACGAGGAGGTCATTTTCTCCTGGAGTTGGCTCATCTTGGAACTGTCTTTGAGTTTTTTTTTTCTCTTCCCCCCCCCCACCCCTCTGATGTGATTCAACTGAGATTCATTTTTTAAAGCCCACAAAAAGGATTATTTCCTCTCCTCCCCCAGCCGAAAACAGCCCCGTATCAGTGGCACGTATGCTTGCAGTGATTATCATTCTGTCATAAAATATTTCCGTTTTATCAGAGTATTATTTTATTTGCCACAGCATCCCTTGGAACAGAGACTCTGGGGAAAGGGGAGGAGAAGAAGAAGAAGAAGAAGAAGAAAGAAAGAAAGGAACTCATCTGCATGAACAGCAGTGGATGACAGGCAGGAGGCTCGGTACCACCGCCTCGTTTTTAGGTAGACGCGTGCAACAGTTTCCATGGGGAAAAATTAAAGTAATTGTTTGATAACATTTTCAAAACGGTTGTCCACAATAACAATTTCATGGTGCATTGCAGAGTATAATTATAAACCAGCTTTTTTTCTCTCTCTTGGACAGCTGAGGAACACTGGAGGTCAAGTAAAGTATACTAGTCAAATTCTGCTCTCATTAGCGCAATCGTTTCTCTCTGCTAATTATTTCCTCCCTCTCTCACCCTGTCTGTCTCCCCCTCCCTGGATTATCCGGAGCCACACACACAGCATTTAGGCTATATGGTGATTTAATACCTTTTTTTTTTTTTTTTTTTTTACTGAAAAGTGTTGTTCTTGCAAACATGTTCTGCATTAATTACAGCTTGATGCGACAAAATGTTAAACATGCTTTTGATGTAATGCAATCACGCACTTGCATTTATGCGTGCATTCTGCATTTTGGTGTAATTGGGCAGTTGACATGTTTCTTTTCAGGTGTACGGTCTTGTATGCAGTTAAAAGGAAAAAGATGCATTTCCCTGCCAACAGTGACGGGCGGCAGGGGGTGACGAACCAGGCGAGGAATAATTGCAAATATTTAAAGACAGTTGAATCAACAAAATGTGCCGTAAGGGATGGATGTGATGCATAATTGAGTGGAACGCGAAATAATGCATGTGTAAATTTCAACCTAAAATGTACAAAAATAAAAAAAACACAGACTTGAGACAAACAATAGAAACAATGGTGAAATTTTTGAAAATGACAATAAGAGTGTAAGTACCCTTCATCTTTTCCTCCTTTCTGAGAGGACATAAGCTGCAAGGAAATGGAGGAAATATGTTCTCTGCAGCTCTCCCCTCTGGAGGTGGGTCTCTTAGCCTTTTCCTGCTTCTTCACATGGCTCAGTGCCGTCTGCGGCTTGCAGAAGGGCAGCTGGATCACCTTAAGGATTCTCCTTAAATCTTATCTCAGCCTTTGTTTAAACAGTGGAGGGAAGACATTCCACAAGGCCCAGCTCTGAAGGTCTATCAAAAAAACATTCATGCAGCAACTGCTCTTCTCTTGGCAGCAGCAGCTCAGGATATTCAAAGCCTTGATGGCAAGCTGAGCATGAGTTCAGCATGAGTTTACAGCAGAAAGACGCAGTTTCTGACTATGTTTTGAGTCAAACCGTACTGCTCTGAACGCGTCATTAGGATATTGGTTGAAAAGGGGAAAACTGTGATGGTAAAAATTCAACTCACAGATATGCATCTGAATATTTTCTGGATGTTATATTGGTACAAAGTATGCAAACTTGGTTTAATAGGGGTCAACTGGAAGCACAGAGCCTTAGGGGTATGCTATGGCGTGAGAATTCCCAATAATGATGCGCTCAAAGTCAGAGTTTTCAGTATAGGTCATCCTAGTTCTGCTTGGGGTCACAAGTTCCAAACCGGACAGCAAGTCAATCTAGACACAGGCGACATGTTATAGTATACTACAGTGCATCGGTGCAATCAATAATTATATCAGGGGTCTCAAACTCCAAGCCTCAAGGGACACTGTCCTGAAAGTTTTAGTTGTTTCCTGCTCCAACACACCTGATTCAAATGGTTTAATTACCTCCTCACCAAATCATCAAGTTCTCCAGAAGCATGTCTACAAGTCATTCATTTAAAGCAGGCGTTCTGAAGGAAGAACACATCTAAAACATGCAGGAGTGGACCCCGAAGTGTCTTTCTTGTATTTTTTGCATAAGTAGCATGAAATAAATTATAAAACTAAACATGAACAACTATAAAACAACAATTTTGTTGAAATACATGCTGCCCCAGTACATGTTTTGCTAAACCTTGACAATAAAATTTTACAGTAGATGACTTAATATTCATATCTACTGTATATTTTCGCATTTTGGCAAAATCCCCCAGGCCCCATTATCCAATTTTATAAACAAGTTTAAATGCATACGTGTGCAGTGTATAAATCTGACTACATGTAAAATATTGGTAAACATCATTGTGTTTACATTATTTCATGTACAGTCATTGGAAAGGACATGAAAAGATGTTCAGCTGAGGTTAATGTCGCTAAAAATGACAACAAAAAAAACATCAACTAAAAGCAGTCTCAGAATAAACTGCATCTCTAAGGTCTTTTGTGTGTTTTATATTTTCTCCCATGTGACAACCATTTGAGCTGTGTGTTTGTAATGACCCTCAAGTGATCCATGTTACAGCTCATAAAGTTTGATGGTGCAAACATAACGAACCATTTCCCCTTTAAAAAAAATTAAGTGTCAGAGTGAGTCTCGGTGAGAAGCACTTAAACACTCTTTTGTGTTTGGTTCACGTTGGAACAAGTCGTGTAGGATGATCTTGGAAGATTTTTGTTTGGTTGGGATTTATTTAGTTCTTGATGTCTGCGGGTTTTATCGTGCAACAGTTCTTTCATTTGTTTAATTAGCTTTTACCTGTGAACTAAACTTAAAATAAATTTTAAAAAAACTTAAATTTCTGACATTTCTTTTAAAAAAAACCCATAAATTTACCATGTTTTTCACGTAGGATTCCATGTGCAGCGGAACCTCCTGAACGTTTTCAGTGGTAGCCAGATGGGGCCACTGATAGTCATGAAAACAAAAACATAGAACAGAATTTCAGGGGTTTCATGTTGTTGTTCCATCCATCCATCCATATTCTTCCACTTATCCGAGGTCGGGTCGCGGGGGCAGCAGCCAAAGCAGGGAGACCCAGACTTCCCTCTCCCCAGCCACTTGGGCCAGCCCCTCCGGGGGAATCCCAAGGCGTTCCCAGGCCAGCCGAGAAACACAGTCCCTCCAGCGTGTCCTGGGTCTTCCTCTGGGCCTCCTCCCGGAGGGACGTGCCCAGAACACCTCACCAGGGAGGCATCGAGGAGGCATCCTCACCAGATGCCCGAGCCACCTCAACTGGCTCCTCTCGACGTGGAGGAGCAGCGGCTCTACTCTGAGTCCCTCCCGGATGACCGAGCTTCTCACCCTATCTCTAAGGGAGAGCCCAGACACCCTGCGGAGGAAACTCATTTCAGCCGCTTGTATTCGCGATCTCGTTCTTTCGGTCACTACCCAAAGCTCGTGACCATAGATGAGGGTAGGACCGTAGATCGACCGGTAAATCGAGAGCTTTGCCTTTTGACTCAGCTCTCTCTTCACCACGACAGATCTGTACAGCGCCCGCTTCACATGGCTTCACGTGGAGGAGTTTAAGTATCTCGGGGTCTTGTTCACGAATGTTGTTGTTATATTTGTAAAATACGACAATACGGGAGTAGGTCTACTTTAGTTTCTTATTTTACAGCTGATATTACTTTCTGAGAACAGCACAGTCACAAGTCAAATTACTGAAGCTTATCCTCTCTTGAATTTATATTTAAGAGGGTAAGAGGGAGTAAACCTGCTCGCTGGCACGTTTACTGAATGAAGCTTTAGTTTCTATCGATTCACCCCCACCTGATGCAGCTGCCCGACATGAGTTGGTTATTTTTATCAGTCTGACTGATACTGAGTAGAATGACTTCATAAAACTTGAAATTTGTTTCCAAGTTTTGTTTTGTTTTGTTTGAACTCTTTCGCTTTTCATCCGATTCACTCATTTTATCTCAGTAACATTTTCCGGCCGCACAGATCCAATATAACACCTCACATCAGAACAAATACAGAGAGAATTTGCAGAAATTTATTTGCTGAATCAAACATCTCTGCTATCACTGCAAAATAAATAGTTCACGTTTATTTGTGTTTTTTTTTTTTTCCTTCAAGCCGTCAAATGCATCAGTTTGAGTTTGAGATTAAAATATTTTTCCAACAATGAAACGTTCAGTCACCTTAATTGAAGCTGCAGTCACAGAAATTCTGGGTCCACATTCCTGATTTTGGAGTCCAAATACAGAATTTCCATCTACATTTGTTTGTTTTATAGTCTTAGATAGACTATTAAAAAGACATTATGAGTAACTTCAATGGTGATAATAACTGAGAAATTAATTAAATTCATCAGGGTTTTTCTGCTGTTGCCATGGTGAATCCAGGTATCATGTGCACCACATGTGTCAAACTCATTTTATCTGGCCCGCATTAACATTTAAATTCTATTAGATGTGGCCCTTCAGTTTGTGGCAAATAGAGTCTCTACTGTTTCTTATTTTGCTTAAAAAAATGAAGTTTAAATTCTCAGTAATCTTTGATGTTTGACATGAAAAAGGCAGCAGAGAACATCAAAATGGGACATCAAACTATTGCTGATGAACTTGCAGCCAAGAAACGATGTCAGATATCTGACTTGTGTTAATGTGCATCTTTAACTCAAGTGTCTGCTTCAGTGTATATTATCGTTTTTAGTAGATAATGTTAGTCGCTGTATGATTGGATTCTTGTTGATGGGTTTTTAGCTGTTTTAATGGGGAATGCTAATGATGTCTTTAAGTTCTATTTTTCTTTGTTCATTAAAGTATGTTTGTTCTTTATTCTATATAATATGCAACTATGAAAAGGTATTTCTATATGAGTGATTTGACAAATTACATCTTAAACCAAAGTTAATTTACGTATTCTTTTTAATAAATATTGATCGAGATTGGCCCTTGGATTGGATTTTGGCCTCCTTGTGTCACTGAGTTTGACCCCCCCTCCCCGATGTAAACGCTCTTACCTCAAGGTTACGATGCTCAGAGTTATTTACCTTCAATGTAATCAGCCTTTCTGGGACCAAAAACCTAGAGTTTTACCAGTTAGGGCAGGGGTGGCCAATCCTGGTCCTCGAGGGCCACTATCCTGCATGTTTTCCTTGTTTCCCTGCTCCAACACACCTGATTCAGAGGTTAAATGACCTCTTCGTGTTCTGCAGAAGCCTGTTAATCACCCATTGATTCAAATCAGGTGTGTTAGGGTAAGTTAACAGAGAGTTTATGGATAAACTCCTTTGTAGAACACCCCTCAGAACTGTTTTTAGATGGTATTTTACTGTCCAATCAAGTATCTTAAAACATTTTTGCAGCTGTGGCGTTATCTTTCAGAATACTCGTTGAGTAGCCTTGTGTTTGCGGGGTATGGCAACCCTGTCCGTGTCCAAATCACGAAGAGTTTCAGGGCAGTCTTTGTGTTCGGGCTCAGATTTGCCAGCCGTCAGGCCCCTGTAGGGACTGGGATCTAAAGGATTTGAGTTTAGCTGATAAATAAGCTTGTTGAGGAGACTGTACAGTAAAACGGTTGATCCCAATAAATGGACAGGAAGTTAAGATGACAAGTTTGCAACAGAACGGAGAATTTATGTGGCTGTTTTATCTGCGTTACTTACCGTATGCTTGACACCCTGATAAGGTCCGCATCATAAATTATGCCTTACCACGGCTGTTCCGTTGATGTGCTGTATGAAACACCAGGGCTTAGGTCAAACTTAGCAAATTTATGACTTTTCTTAAACACTCCTGTCCCACATTTCACACGCTGAAAACAAGTGTTCACAGGTCAGTTACAAATAGAATAAATGCAACTTTGTAGGGTGAAATGCCTCTGTAATCAAAGTCGTACTGAAGTGAAAGTATCCAGTAAATTCACATTACATACAGTATATCACCAGCCAACAAAAGACAAAATAAAAACGTTTTTGCCTGTGTCTGTGAGTTTGTCTGTTGTATTACCAACATGACACATTTTTGTGAAACCCTCAAAAAGTAATCATCAAAGGTAAATCTACAACTGAGTGCCTTTTGGGAATAAAAACAACTCACAGCTAATCGACCTCAGCAAACACAACAATGACTATAATCATAACTAAAACTGGGCATGGTCATAGCTGAGGCTCATCCCTAACACATCCTTTGAGCACTAACTGTTTGCACAAGACCTTTGTTTAAAACTTTGCATTAACTATTGAAGTTAACCCTGTTTTAAGTCAATAACTGGACAAATAATTAAAAAAAACGACTCTCAGAAAGTTATCATTGGATCTACATCTACAACTGATTATACCACAGCTATTCAAACCTATCCAGAACAAAAGTAGCTTGAATTTAGTAAATTTCACAAATAGTGAGCTACAATTTGTTACAACAGCTCCTTGGAGTGCTAACAGATCACGTAAGATCTTGCAACATTGCTCAAGACCTTTTATCTCATTGTTTTCAAGAATTCACCAGAACAATAAAATTAACTTAGTTTAAAATTCTGGCATAAAAGGTGGGGGGCAATATGCATTTCTTCAAACAATACTATATGCCAGGAGTAGGCAGTCCTGGTCTTGACTGCCACTATCCTGCATGTTTTCCTTGTTTCTCTGCTCCAACACACCTGATTCAGTGGGTAAATCACCTCTTCATGTTCTGCAGAAGCCTGTTAATCACCCATTGATTCAAATCAGGTGTGTTGGAGCAGAGAAACAAGTAAAACATGCAGGATAGTGGTCATCGAGGACGAGGGTTGCCTGCTATATGCCTTTAATTTTATATTAGTCTGATATATGTTGATATTTACTAGGAATATGTGGGGTATGTTCACGTTTGTTAGAATTATACTTTTTTTTCCTTACTGAAAAAGAAACTTGTGCATTCGCCTGTTTAAATTTGCTCTGTTTCAAAGAGCCTCGTGTTGTTGTACAATGAAGTTTTTCTTCTCTTTCTCCAAATTCATTAAAAAAATGCCTGAACTTTAGTATTAGTTTTGGTTAGGACATGTTTAATTCTGTCATTTCCGTGACAAACATTTAGAAAGCCTTCTCTCTCAGCTCTCGGCCCTCACCGCTCCACGTTTCCCTCTGCTCGTGTTTTCGGGAAGACATGCGAGGTGGACAAACTGAAACCCTTTGGTAATGCAAGGCCACCCTCCACTATGACAGAGCCATCAATGCTCTTTGTAACCCTTTTACTCAGATCTCACCCACACACACACACGCAGAGGGAAAATTGACTGGTTGGCGCAGAGGAAATAGCATATGATGGAAGACGAGGACGCTGGTGGGGTGGAGTCGGGCTGATTAAGTGATTGGACCCGTTCTGGTACTGAAATGCTTTCTTCAATCCCGCAGATAACATCATCCTTGGGCTTTATCTTTGTTCTTGAACTTATTCTAAACATTCCCCTCTGCTCTTTCTTCATTACATACTGTCTGCTCCTTTTGGCTTCCAGTTTCATTACTGGCGATTTATCTCCGACATTCTTCCTTTCTGTCACTCTGTTTATTGTGAGGCAGGGATTCTGAAGATTAGCCGTTGCTGCACACTCCTTAAAACTACTGTGTAATGAAGACTTGAAGCAACAAACCGGTTTTGGCCTGTGTGCTGTGCAGGGAAGGGACCAACTATTTATTTATAGTGGAAGTAAATTAATTAGGCTATCTAAAAAAAAAAAGGAAAAGATAGCAGGAACAGTCTGTGCATTTAATTTGAAATGAAATATCTGCAATGTATTTCTTCATCCTTTAATTCCACAGTAAATACTCCGACTGCTCCATGGTGTTACCGTTGGCGACAAACTGTTTTCATATTGGTTGCAGAAGTATGAAAGGGTGGGAGATATTGATTTGTTTGATGGAGGAAAGTGGGAGTTGCATCAACTGGATTTGTCCTATCAGAACTAGGCCGGGCTGTGTGGCTGGATTTAGCTGAAACCTGATTCTTACAGCAAAGCCGTCAATGTCTCATGTTATTTATTTGGTGTCCACATAAAGCATGCTGTTAGAAGTTCTTTGACAAAGGCCTTTTTAGAGGGAATTTTAAGGCAATGAGGAAAGCAAGTTAAGTGTGCTGCTCTCAGAGTTTTGCTTTGGTCTATTTCAAAGTTTAGTTGCTGCACAAATGTTTAATTATTATTATTATTGTTAATATGACTTTGCTGTTTGTTTGGTGGGCCTCCATACAAAGCTCAGCTAACTTAGAAGAAGTTATGTTTACAAAAATTTGATGAAAATCATTAGCACTGATAAAATGTTGTAGTCCATATTATCAGATTTAACAGATTTGTCAAACAATGAGCAGTCAGGCAACAGACAGACACTTAGGCGGTTTAACAAAAGGTAAGTGACTTTATTTACAGGGTGGTGAGCATTTCCAGACTGAGGCAGGTGAGTGATCAGGTTGGAGGCAGACAGGCAGCAGCACAGAAACGGGTCAGGTGAGTGGCTCTCTTTTTGGTTTTCCAGGCTGGCAGGAGAAGATCGTCCAAGAGAACTCGAGGTGGTTCAAAGAGTAAGTGATGCTTCAGCGAGGACCTGATCTTCAGGGAAGCCTTATAAAGCCAGGGAGCTGATTATCAGGAACCAGCTGCAGCTGCGGGTGATAGACTGTCAGCCAGTCAGGGAAAACAGGAGCAAACAGGTAACAAAAGCACAAAATGCCTCACATATGAGGTAGAAAACAATGTGCGGTAAATCAAATAGTGAACTTTACTATTGATTAATATCAAATAAAAATAAACTTTCAAATAATTTGTCAAGCTGCATAAAATAAAAAAGGGAAACAATGATTTTTTTTTTCTTTCAAATGTTATATTTTCAAAACGGTACAAATATTAAAAAACAGTTTTCCTTGAAGGAATGCATAACACTTGCCACCTTGCGTGCCAAAACATTTAACAGATATTGTGCTCAGAGTATGTGCTGAAGATGACCGTCAGCTACTAACATACACAATTATAGCTCAGTATCTGTAAAACTGACTGAGTTATAGGCTCTTTGTGTCGGCTAAGACTGATTATATGCGGCAGCCATTTTGAATTGGTTTTACGTTAAAAGGTAGTTTGTTGTTGAGATGCTTCCATTGATTACTTTCATTTAAGTCTGTCCAGTGGTGCATGAGATATTTTGCTAACAGACAGACAAGCTTGCCTCCTGTAGATAATGCCAGTTTTATGATCAGTTAGTGCTCAAAGCATGTGTTAGGGATCAGTCTCAGTTACTGCCACACCTAATATTAGTTGAACATCTGTTTTAGCCACAGACTCGTACACAAACAATTACATGGTTGCCTACCTTTTATGGTAAAAGGCAATAAAAAAAATGTGTAATGTAGGAAATTTTAAAATTGTCCCACTTTAAATTAGAATTTAGTCCAAAATTCTGACCATGATTTTAAGGGTTTCTCCACGTGATTGTAAGAGATGTTGCAGAAACACCTTAGAGTACCTAGTGCTCGGTAGGGTTTCTCCACCGTTACCTTTAAAAGCAGTAACTGTAAAGTTACAGTGATGATGTTAGGATGTAAATGGAACATTACAATCACGATGTTGTAGGGGATTTCTGTTTGAAAGATAATGTGGTGGAGTCTGTAAGTGAAATTACTGCTCTATGATGCAAACTTACAAGTATTTATTGTTAGTGCAAACCTTTAGTTGTTGTTAGTTATTGTATTTCACAATAATTGTTAGCCTTTATTTAACAATAAAAGAACACATTACATATGACATTACTGTAATGTGATTATGTCAAATTTATTTGTATAGTACATTTCAAACAACAGCAGTTGACCAAAGAGCTTCACAATTTACACCAACCATCAAACATAAAACAAAGATTAAAACAATAAAACCAAAAATAAGACAGAAATATTAACAGCGAACAGTGAAATTCTAAAGGCAGGTGATAATGATTTTCCATTTGTCTGCGTGTACATTTGTGTGTCTGTTCCCAAAATATCTTATGAATCAGTGAACTGATTTTAATAATTACTGATTAACATTTAGATTAAATCCAATTAAAGATGGCCACCACAGCTTCAGCTACTCAACCTGAGTGAACATCCACTCTGAGCACCAAACCCTTGTTTAAAACCTTGCTATTGACCATGAACCACCCAACAGATTTTAACGAGCCTCTCAGACAGCAATCATTGGGCGTACAAATACAACTGAATAAATTTTGGGGTCAACCCGATTCGAGATGGCTGCCAAAGCCAAATGACATCAGCAAAAATAGCTGTCTCTGTCAGATTTACAGGAGCTGACCTAAAATTCACGACACATTCTTTGTGTGCTAATACACTGCGTGACATCGCAAGAGATTACGCATAACCTTATTGTCAGGATTTTGACCAAAGTGACTAAATTATCATTTTTCAAACAAATGAACTAAGTCCAAAACTCTGGCATGAAAGAATACTAGGCCTTTAATTTGTAACGTGTTGATTTAATGTTAAATGATGGCTGGCGTTTTTTTTGGTGTGTGTAAATAAAAACAACAAAAACTTCAGGTTCAAAGCAAAATGTTGTCTTGCACGTTTAATCTTGCCTGTCGCTAAGACAGCTGGAATTTGTAGTTTTATTGTCATTTCATCACAATTTGATACCACCGCTGTTTACAGAAAAGAAAAAGAAATAAAAATCAGGCTGCCTTCGAGCCAGCTTTGAGAAAGTGATCAGGTGCCGTTTTCATCTAACATCATATCAACCCTTGTCTGCACCACAAAGATGTAATTGCATTACTCAACAAGCAGGTTCAGAGATGGGGTTGAAGAAATTAACATTTTTTTTTTAATAGTGCAGATTTCCCTGGTTGTTTTAATAACCCATCTCAAACCTGCGATCTAATCTGCAGGAACAGTGGAAGTAATTAAAGTTGAAATTAATTACCGTCTGTGCCTGATATTCTAATAATGGCTTTGAGTTTTGTAACAGGAAGTTGATATTTTGTCACTCGTGTTTTATCTCTCGTGGCCGTGCGTGAGTCTCTGCTCTTACAGATTATTAATATAGCCAGGAAGGGAGCAGGAAAT
Organism: Kryptolebias marmoratus; assembly: GCF_001649575.2. NCBI lineage: Eukaryota > Metazoa > Chordata > Actinopteri > Cyprinodontiformes > Rivulidae > Kryptolebias > Kryptolebias marmoratus. The sequence goes on from NC_051445.1 coordinate 24,400,494, forward strand.
GGCAGATAAAGGCGGAGAGACTTTTCTTTTTTTGCTCTCCCCCTGACCACGTTGGCCCCGCTTGACAGCTCACCCCCCCACCCCCCACCTCCCTCCAATTCTTTTAACAGTCACTTTATCGTGACAGCATTTAGAGGAGATACGGTAAGACTGAGCAGGCCTTATAACTGCTTTTGATAGAAATTAGACAATTGTTCATTAGTGGTTAAGATAATGTACTCCTCTTCCGCCCCCTCCTTTCCCACCCACCCCCAGCCCTGTTTTCCCATTGGGATCTCATTTAAGAGCCGCAGCGTTCAGCAGTGCATACTGCAGGGGTTACGGGTGTGAGGCGCACAGGACCCGCCGCAGACAGTGCAGCGGGAAATGTCAAGTTAAGTGAAGGAAACTGTTCGGCCTGCACACTCTAGTGAGCAGGGTATGTACCTCCCTGCGTGCATGAGGAAGGGGGCATGTGAGTGTGTGCTCCCTCTGCCTGAGTCTGTCACTCTTACAGTGGCTATCATGTTTTTAATGGAAAAATGGTCAACTAAAATCAAATATTAAGCTTTGATAACCGTGGTGGAGAGGCAGCGCCCTCTGAAGTGGAAAAACCTTTCAGCTTTCTTTATACTGTATCGCTTTTCACCAACTCAGGAGCTTCAAGTTTCCTCCTGAGTCCTGTTTGCTCCAATTCACAGAAAGATAATTCACTGTTTGGATACTTACTCCCTTAGATCTCATCAATTTGTGCCATTCACTGCATCCCAGCGGCTGATTTAATGTTCTGTCTAAAGTGAAACTTGTTATTAATTTAACCATTCTCAAAACAGTGCAATAAGAATGAAAACTTTCAACCCTGGAATAGTCTTGTGGGGGGTTTCAACCTTTTTTTGCTTCTGTGACAAATTGTTAAAAATAAGTATTTTTATGTTAAAAATCTAAACCTGTTTTTTTTTTTTTACTTAAAAATAACTCATCACTACCAGCAACAAAACAAATCCATGCAGTTTTTAGTTGTTTTAAATTATTCTATTTTACTGAATTCTATTAAAGCCACAGTGTGATTAAAAAATAGTGTGATCATAATCTGAATCAGCACCAAAATTTAATCCATTGTTTTTTGTGATAACGCCAACATTTCCTGAACATTTCATCCAAATCTGTTCATCAGTTTTTACCTGATCTTTCTAACAGAAACAAACCAAAGGACACAACAAAAACAGAACATTCTTGGTGGAGGAAACAAAAGGGTCACATGTAGGAGCAAAGAGAAATTTTTAACAAAGAGGCTACCTGTGACCTTGACCTTTGAACCCATGGACCTTGAAATCAACAGTGATCACCCTTGACCTTAGAGGTGTCCAACTGTGCATGTGAATTTTCCTCCGTTACATGGTTGCATAGTTAGAACACTAGGTCATTTGTGACTTTGACCTTTGACCCCACCACCTTGAAATCAATAGTGATCACCCAGCTGTGCAGTTTAACATTCCTGTTATACAGCTGCAGAGTTAGAGCACGTGCTGATCTGTGACCTTGACCTTTGACCTTGAACTTTGACTGAATTACCACCAAAAGTTGATGGGTTTTGAGGTAATCTCGTGCACAGACAGACAAACAGAAGCTTCTGAAAACATACTCTTCTTAGAGGAGGTAATAAGTCAACACCTGCAACAACAGCACTTTATTTTTCACTAAGGATAATGTCTCGTTTGTTCATAATGAGGGTGAAGAACTTAAAACTTATACTGGAAGCAACCCACAGGAAAGCTGGTCCTGTTCTGGCTACAATTTCTGGGTTTTTGTCAGTTCTCTGGATTTCTTCAGTGGTCAATGATAACCATCAACCACTGTGGTGCTTCTCTGTCTGACCTCGCTTCAGACACAACAGAGTAAAAAACTTTGAGCGATATGACTTTATTTAAGAGCGCAAAATATCCAAGTGTACCTGTGGACCATCGAGTGGCATCAAGATCCTAAATCTACCAGTCATCACTTACTGGAAGGTTTACTTACAAAAATATGTTTATTACTCTCAACATGTAGACGCCTCAGCACTGAAAGCACTGACCTAAAAATGTCAGTATCTGGAGCTGAAATCCTCAGTTCTGTTTGTGAATAGTACTCCTCTGAAAGCAGACACTGATCACATAACCGTAATCAGAAGATTTTAGTTCCATAAATGGCAGAAAGCTCTTTGTTTTGAGCAGAGCTGACATCAGTTATGTGCTTTGTCCAATGACGATATTTTCACTTGGAACAGGATACCAGTGAGGTGCTGATAATATTGTGCATCACTGATAAAAAGTCATTTGTTCAGTGCTTTTTTTACTCCCAGTGTGTTGTCCAGATTTAATAACACTTAACAGAAAACAATCATTAAGTAAAATGTGACTACCATGTGGTTAATTGACCCGTGGTCACATTGAAAAGAGCTAAAGGATAACGCAGCTAAACTTCCTTGCCAAGACTGAAGTTGTGTGACAAACACCCTCTTTCCCTGTGTCTCTTGGATCAGCCATAAGACGATTTCAATGACATGCAGAAGATCAACTGTTGGGAGAGTGAGGACTGCAAGACAGGGGCTTAGAATCACGTCCGGATCAGAATGAGATGAACATACAATCAGAGGCAGAGCCACACGGGCTTATCTGCCCTTTCACGATGGCTGTCATCATCTGAGAGTTCGCTCAGCTTCTCCTCTGCCAAGATGAGAAGGCTTTCTGGCAAAAAAAAAAAAAAGAAAAGGAGGAAAGTTTCTCTTTTTCGCTCCGGGAGAAAGTTCTGGAGGAAAACTTGCAGTGCCCCACAAAAGAACACATGAAAGTCATCAAGAAGAGGGCGAAGCAAAAATGAGAAGTCAGGAGACGTCAACCTGGGTGAAAGAAACAGAATCAAATACACGGAGGGTGAGATATCAAGCTGCAGGGCATCCAGAAGAAGATTAAATAATACATGGATGTGTGAAGGCATGGCTTTAGAACACACAGGCTTTGAAATAAAGTTAGCTTCCAATTACAAGCTGCTCCTCTCTTTTCCTCTCCTACAATTTGATCTGAATTACTGATATTCTTGAACAGAGATGTGCTTTCTGTGCCAAATCCCCCACTGTGATATGTGATGCATACATACAGTATGTAGCGTAATGTAAACTTGCCATATCCGTCCAAAAACAGAGCTCCATCCCCGGAGTGTTATTTTGATGTGAGCTACTGATGGACTGTCGGCGCACTCGGCATATGTTGCGTACACTTCATACAAAACCCCGTTTGGCATCCGTGTTTGTGGGGCTGTGTGGGAGATCCGTGACATAAAATGGCTCCATTTCAGCGAAACATCACTGAACATATCCCATACAAGGCTGTGGCCAGTGTTTATAGCTTACCCCCTGTGAGGTGCTGGCATCCAGTAGCGGCTCCGTATCTGAGGCAGCATTGTGGCTGGTGAAGTCTTTTCCCCAACGCGAGCCCCGCAACGCGAGGTGATTAGAGCATCCCTGTGAGCGGCTGAGGGGACAGATGGAGCAACAGAGGACTTTCTTGCGAGGCTGCGGTAATTAGGAGTGAAAGGAGAGAAAATGGCGGGCTTCAGAGCGACTCGGGTTCAGGGATGAGCTTTAAACAACGCCATTCAAGTGGCGCAGGGAGTTGTAGGGCCCTTTGGCCAGTCAATGTGCCATTGTTATGTTCATGTTAACATGTCTGCACATGCTGTGAGGCTTTCCCTGCAACATCAGCGCTGCGCTCAAAACTATTTAGGATGGATGAAGAGAGCATTTTGGCTTTGCTGCTTTGATTTCAAGAGGTCAGCAGTAAGTGCTAAATGAAACCTAACAAATATCTGTTATCATTCATAAAAAACTTTTTATCTTTACTGTTACTACCCATGTCTTCCTTAATATAAAGCAGCAAGCTAACTATGCCATGTATTAGCGACATTTAATTTAACTTAGTGCCTATTTGATGAGAGGAAAAGGAATAAATCCTCATTTTTACGGGAACATTTTGAGCCAATGGGCTCAATTTGAGTTAGAAATACAGCACAAGGTTTTGTGAAATGTTTGATTTAGCTTCACTTTTAATTTTTCTTTTAAAAAAAAATGACACCATTTTTAAACAACACACCATTTCCGTTCATGCGGTATCAGCATTGTAATACAGGACAGTTTTAGCCACTTTCTGCTCTTGATTTTCATTTAATTTTTTTATTATTGTCTATTCAAATGAGAAAACACTCTACCTTTCATTGAGCAGAACTGTTTTGTTTTTTTAAACATTTTATTCCTGCCGCCTCAGTGCAAAATTTTCAAACTTAAGAAAAAATTATGAAAGCTTCAAAATGACTCAGGCTTAAGATATGAAGTCCCAACAACCTGCAGTCAGCAGGTTGTTTCTGGTAAAACAGTGGCCCTAATACCTCCACAGGGCTCATATTAATGAGGTCGTAGCAAGAGCTAACAATTAATCATTAAATGTAAACCGTTCTTTAATTATTTAGGCTCACTTATTCAAACACACCCTTTTTTTAATTCACTCCTAATTTGACTGAAAAAGGAAGCATTTCTTCTTGCATGGGATATTTAAAGCTAATACAAGGGGAAAAAACCTTGAAAACTCTATTAGCAGCAATAGTTAGTCTTTGCAAAGAGTTTTCTTTATTTTTTCCCAAATTTGACTAACATCATGTGATGTTACAAGGCTTATATTTGACTTTAATAGAAAAACATACAGATGAGAGTATTTTCTACCTGAAATTAATTAGGTGATGCACACACACGACATCAACTCTATCAGAAATCCACTAACTGTGGATCTAATTTCATGTCACACAAGCTTTTAATGAAAAAAAAAAAAAAAATCATTTTGGCTTCTAAATTGATTGGTCACTCCAACATTAAAAAATAGGTCAACTTTTTTCCACCAGGCTCCATGTTTCCAGACTGATATGTGGGCAAAACGCTTTTTTTACCCCTGGCAAGACAAACTCTGGAGATCCCGGGCACAGCAGGAGCAAAGTTAGGATTTTTTTAACTGCGCTTCAGAGGGACGTGGAATCAAAAGTCAAGGAATTGGCAGATACAATTGTTGCATTTTGATGTTGAGATTGTTAACATTTCGGCGGTACTAAAATCTCATCTTGGGAAGAAAATAACTTTCTTTTGGGTTGTTTTAGGCTAAATTATCCCATCACAACGTTTCTCTTTGGTGGGTTTCGCCCTGTCATCAGCGCAAAAGACAAAAAGACCTCTCTTGTTTTGTAGATGGAATAAACAGGCTCATGTCTCGGTTTATTTAGCAAGCAATAGGCCTAACATCAGAAGTGAGCCAAACTGTTCCGCCATGATTTGAATTTTAATGATTTCTGCACAACTGCAGACATCACCCCTGTGATTAAATCAAACCTAATCTAGGTTAGTCCATTTTGGCTGCAGCTCAGCACCTTAACATCATTATTTTGCTCCTTGAACCCGACCTCTGTGCCTCTCCGGACTCGTGAGGCGCGGCTGCCAACCGGCCAGCAGCTGCTCATCGTATGTCTTGTCGCAGCCCGTCCTGCTTTTTGGACGAGGAGGGGCCGCCACGTTCTCAAGTTTTGGTTCTGAATTTCACCACGATCCAAATCAGAAATGAGACTTTGTGTTTAAGATTTCGCTTCCAAGCCTCCCTCTGCCTGTGGGACCTGCTCCTTGGGCTTTTCATCAGCTGCCATTTTCGACGGCATGCAGTAATTTCATGGCTCATTGCAAGCGCTGAAAACCTTTGAAACTGCAAATGTTAACTTTGCCTGGCCTGGAGCCATTTAGGAAGCGATTAATTTAGCAAACAGAAGTGAGCCACTTTCTCCTCCTAGCCTGCGAATAATTTTTTTTTTTTTTTTTTGGGAGGGGGAGGTGAGGCTTCTATCTGTATCTGTATTTGAGTAAGAGTGAGGAATGTAATGACGGTTCCTGTAATTGTGGCAGTGTGGAAATGGTTCCTACCTCAGCCTCCCGTATCTCGCTCATCTCCCCTGGCTGAGCCTCAGCAGCTGCGTACAGCGAGAGCGAACGCACACTGGAGTGGCGGAATCACTTACAACACGCTTGACCTTATTTCTTGTTGGGAGTCGCTAAAGCGTGTTAAAAAAAGAGCACGTTTGTTTGCAACTTCAGCACTTTGCCGACCGACGCCGCACTCGCACGCGGACAAACCCGGCGACTCAAGTGGCAATTTGCTGCTCGCGACTTTATTTTTTTTCTAGATCTCATTGACGCAACAAGGGAGTAACTATTCAATTTTTGGAGGAAAAAAAAAAAAAGAAGTGGAGACCGTATTGGGAGTGTGACAGTTTTTGGCTGTGGCTTTCGCAGGAAATAGTGTGGAGCCCAGCGAGAGGCTCACAGTGTTTGCCCAGTATTCCTGGAGGCTTGTTTTGTCACAGACTCTGTGCAGCAAGGCATGGGAGAGGCAGAAGGCAGCGGGTCGGCCAGCCTTCCCCCACAGCTGTCCTCCTCCATCCTGGCACTCAGTTCTACCAAGCCAATATGAAAACAAATTCTCAGCCCTCTCTTTGCAATTAATTTTCCCTCGCAGCAGAAAAAAATATCAGTCTTGACAACATAACATATAGCAGGTTGTGTACAGAAAATCTGGCTGTACACAGAAGCAGAACAAGCTCACAAAAATCTGTTTGTTTCCCGAGAGTAATTTTTCACTCTGCTGGGAGCAGTTGTCTCACACATATTCCTCCTCATGTGCATATATATATATATATATATATATATATATATCTGTGCAGTCCAATGAAGTGGCAGTAAGCTGAGCGAGTGCGAGAATTAAAAACATACTTCATGAATATTTTAGATGTGTATTGCTCGTTTTTTTAATATATATTCAAAAATAACAGTGTTTTATAATGCTACATCCTTTCACTGAAGCTAAAAAAAAAGGCATCGAGTACAGCATTCTTTCATTGTTCGGAAAAAGTATGTAATAATCAACATTATCTTGGAAAATAAAGTGGGTCAAAACGCAGAAAAACAAGAAGAAAGCGAGCGGTTGGAGTACTGGGAACACACAATGTCAACAATCCAAATTCCTATTTTGCCTTTGTGTGTGTGTGTGTGTGTGTGTGTGTGTGTCGGTGTCAGAGCTGTGTTTAGGAAATGACTGTTTCCTTACCTGGATGCCCTGTAACCACATCTGCATCCTGTTTTACCACGGCCACGCTGCAAACCAC
>NC_051445.1:24407707-24414298 GCF_001649575.2 Kryptolebias marmoratus
CACGCCATTAATTTTACAGAAAGCCATTCACAATAACTCGGAGATACTGGGCAGCAGCGTTCAAACGCTTTCTTCCTCCCTCTTATCATAAAGGTCCCACATGTCTTGGCAATATCCCCAAAATAAAAAAAAAATATATATATATAAATAAATAAAAGAAGAAGATAAATTTGTCCTAATTACGTCCACCGAACAATGTTTTTTTGACGGCCAAAGACATCAAATTAAATACTATTTTGATTCTGTAAAAGTGGTGTCAAGGTCTTAATTTTTTTTCTGTTGCAGGTACGCCGGCTGATAAATGTGAGGGAGAGAATAGTAATTATAGGGTGGAAATGACATCAGAAATTAAGCAAATTGTGAAAGCGGTTGCCTTTAAATGGGTTTGAGCCGTGAATTAAAAAGACCATTAACAGGGAGGAGGCAGGTGTTGTCCTCACTGCCCAAAACAAAACAAACACACAGGGGAAGGCGTGTGTGTGTGTGTGAAAGGAGATGCAGGTGTGTGTTATCTCTAAGCAATCCCATGTCATTACCAAGTGAAGGTGTATTTAGCTGATTCGCCTCACTTTCAGTGCTGTGATGATTCGTAATGTAGTTTTTGCTAAATTAACCAAACTCTGAGAGACAAACTGACCTTTTTCCTACCCGCAAAACCAACAGTGACAGGAGGCAAAATTTCAGGAGATCTAGGCTATTAATAATGCTAAAATCTAAACTTTATTCTTCAATCCTTCCGTTCTCAATAAAACACATATATTCAGTTTCACTCATTTGTGATGGACACAGACACAATACGATGAGAAAGGGTCAGATTCTCAGTGAAAACGGGCTGTGGTCGATGAACTTGGCAGTGGTCGTCTGAAATGGGACATTTCTTTAAGCCTTTTTGCCTCCAACAGTTGTTCCCATAAACAAAAAGGGGGCGAGTGCTTATGAAAGGGTGAATCAAGATTTTAGTGTCTATTTTTCACCAAATGACAGTAAAGCCTGTCGCATTTTAAACAGATAACAACGACCCGTACGGTAAGAACCTGCCTGCAGGTTACACTGTAGTGGTGTGGAATTATTATTAATAATAATAATAATACAATAAACTCAGTGCAGTCTGCGATAAAATAGAAAGTTCAGAGGGAAGCCTTTCAAGATATATTTGATCCACTTGGAAGAAGTGAAGTATAATTCTGACTGGACTGACCAGCGAACGGCTAGTTCAAAAGGGTCAAGTCTAAAGTGATTACTTTCATCTTAAAACAACTCCAGTCTGGAAAATATCATCGAACTTCATGCAGAAATAATTTAGTAACCTGTACACCTCTGTCAGTTTGAAATGAAGGCAGTAATTCCAGCAGAAACATTATGATATTCCTGCTGTTTGTGCTCAGAAATAAACACAGAATTCTGTTCTGTGCAATCGGTAACTGATGGAAAGGTTTATAAAGTGACCCTTGTGTAATCCACTACAACTATTTTAAGATTGTAAAACACAGCTATGTGTCCATTTTTCCTTTCAGTTCAGCCTAGATGAGAGTTAAGAGTGGAAATGAGTTAACGTGGTCTCCGGGTTTCCAGTTTCTTTGTTTTGTGCTCAAACGTTACAAACAGAAGCCGTTTCTTCCAATTTTACTTATGTTTTGCATGTGTTTAATCTACAGTATAAGTGACTCATGCGTATACAGCACTGACTGGGTTTGGGAGTTAACAGTTAACATTTTTAATCTTTCAGTTTCTGCTTTTTAACGGCCAGACTCAAAGGAACGTAAACTTGTACGACAGGTAAATCGTTGCGTGGTGACTCCGCCGGATTTCAAAAAAACAGAAGATCAGAGTTTCATTTCACCCCATTTTGTGTTGCCACAGTTTTCTTTTTTTTTTCTTCTTCTTCTTCTTCTTCTTTCAATTTTTATCAAACCCGTGTCTGGTCTTTTTATGAGCCCAGAGAAATTTAAAGGTGATGAAAGGTCCTCTGCCTGATAGGACACAGGGCCGGTGTGGCGATCAGACAAAATTACACAAAGTCCCCCCCCCCTTCTTGACAGCACTTGCCTGATTTTTTTTCTTTCTTTCTTTCTTTCTCTCATTTAATCAAAGTTCTTGCAGCCTGATGCTGCCCTCTCTCTTGGCCAGGTGTCAAACTCTTTCCATTGATGTTGGCGTGGCGATAATCACAAAGTCTATCCATAGATGCCAGCGTGCACCGGCGTTTTCACCGGGGCATCACTTTCTCCGCTCAGCACCTTTGAGGCGCACAAGATTATTTCTTCAATCTGAAAGAGAGAATAACCTCTATAAGAGGAAACTAAATCACAATATAAAGTAATTAAGCACATTATCAACGTGGAGGTTAATTAGGGAGACCTTAAACGGCAGCACCACTGCTAGCATTGCAAACAGACGAATGCTTTGGTTTTCTTCTGTTTCTGTCCACACGCACACATAGAGTATACAACACTTGCAGGCAGTTGATCGTCACTGTTTGGAGCTCTTAAATTGATTAAACAACTTGCAATCCAGTTTAATTAATAGAAACTATCTGTAGTTCAAAGCTATTTAGTTGAATGTTGTGTCTTGACTCTGACCTCCTGTCTGTTTTTTCCGAGACAAAAGTAGAAATTAATTAAATTTTCACACAGACGTTCTAGAAAAGCCCTTTAAACTATCTGTGATGTTATAGTTAATAATAAAAAGTAAACACAACCTGAGAGCTGATGCACTGTGTTTATCCATTAACATAAAAGAAGTGTGCCGAGCCATAATATCACAATACAGGGATGACAACATGCTCAGCCTCTATATCTCTGAAGTGCAGCTGAGTCCAAAAATGGCACATTGACAACAACATACATAGAAACAAAAGACGAGGCATTCCTAATTATTGACAAGCAACATATATTTACTTTTTCCTCATTTGAAAACGATAAAGCCTTGAAGCTGCACTCGGTGTCTGCAGTGTGAAGATGTCCCTATCAAAAAACAACAGGCATACCTGTTTGTTCGGGAAGACTTGGCAGGAAAATACTGCAGCTCTGGGTGAAGCCATTAACTAAACTTTTTTTTTTTTTTTTTTCAAACAAGTGAAATTTTGGATTGGTCTTTTTGTGCTTTGTATCTCATTTCACTTGAATGAGAAAAAAAAAACTTTTTTTTTTTTTTGCTTCAAACTTTAAATAGATGTTTCATTATCCTTGTTTCAGTAGTCCCGAAACATTTGACCCTCCGAAGCAGTGAATCATGGGAACTTAAACCCCAGAGGTTTCGGCTACAGCAGGAGGTGTGCAGACAGCTCATTTAATTGTGTCAGCTCAACTCAGATGGCTTAACTACGAGACTGTGATTTTTTTTTTTTTAACTTTATGTGAATCAACAAGAGTAAAACACCTAAAGCTTATTTGCTTTTGGAAGACTCTTAGCATATTGCCAGTACACTGCAGCTGAAATGGTTAAAGTGAAAGACAAAGCTTTAAACTGTTGCCTAAAATGAATGACCAAAAGGTAAAACAAAAACTGATGAAGCCCTGAAATTATTTGCTCAGGTCGTGAAGAAACATTTGGATTTAGCTGAATATATAAAGAGTTTTTTGAAAAGTGGTTTTATTAATATTATTCAGCATATAGGTGGTCTGAATTTTCACAGAACTCATGTACAAGGCAGGAACAGGCATAAAAGAGACATTTAACATAAAAAAATCGTTAATGGTGATTTTTTTATTATTATTATTATTTGAAGATCGTGTTCAGGCACAACATGAGGCTAACTTCTTAATAGATAGTAGGGATGCCCCAAGGTAATCTCAAGTATCAGACTAAGATTCTGATTATTTATTGGCACTGGATTAGCAAACCACACTCCGCTCCTGATCTCTGCTGTTCACCTGGTTTTATGGCAGTCGTGCTGTAAAACGCTGTGACGTAACATGCCAACATGGCGGCAGTACAAAAAAACTTGGAAGTGTAAACAAATAGAGCAGTTCGGTAGCTACTACTGAGCTACTATGTTTGCAATTTGGGCATTTCTTTGTGGTGGCAGTGAGCTACATTCAAAACCAATGAAATACGCCATTTGAAATCCAAACACTTGGCTGAGTTCACCGAGTTCACCCAAGTAACGCTTAGAGCTAGAACGGCTAAGCAGCAAACTCGACAGAGGAGAAGCTTTCCCGGGTTACTGTTTTTTGGCCTTGTTTAGAGAGCGTAGTTGCCTTTTTGGTTGTCATGTCACTGTCCACTGAACGACGGGGCCTAGGGGTGGCTGCGGCTCGGTCGAGAGAGTTGGAGTCCCTGGGCCAGACACTGAACCCCTCATTGCCTCCAATAGGTGCATGAATGGAGTTTAAAGCACTGATTAGACTGATTAGAATGATTTATTCAGATTAGCTTTGTAGAGATTCAGTGCTGTATAAATGTGTGTGTGGATGGGGAAATGAGGGCATAGATTGAGTTTGATTGGCTAGAAAGGTGCTATATAAGTACAGTCCATTTACCATGTCCATGCATGCTCTGACAGGTACTCATTGGCTTTGTTGGTTAGTTTCTTTGGTCTTCCTAGGAAAAGAAAGCCCATGCTCCCTGTAAACACATGACCAAACTAAACTGAATTGTGGGCCAGGATGGGTGAACGAACCAGACCTGAAACATGAAAAGTAAAATAACAGTGCTCCCTAAAATGATTCTGCGTGAAATGCTAAATAAATTATTTGGCTTGTATGAATTAAATGGCCTCTCTATCTGTTATCGTGAGGCCGCGGGGTGGAGGTGGGTAGGTCGCACCTTTTTGAGCTTGTTTTTGTAGACCTTGTTGCTTGGTTTTTCCTTGCAGGATCTGGCAACACTGCACAAGGCTACCTGAACTGTATTTAAAAAAGTAAAGTTCCTTTTCACCTGGCATATTTTCTTTTAAAAACAACTTGAGGAACAACGTAAAGCACAGGTATTCTTTAGTACAATGTTAGTCTACTCTCGCTCCGTGGCACCAATTTTAAAAAAGCTTAAATGTAATCTGAAATAAAAAAAGAAAAATAATGCAAGTGATTGAGACTTGGTGTTAATCTTAAATGAGCTGTTTCAGTATCAGGAAAATAAAACTGGTAATTAAAACATCCCTATTAGGAAGTTGATTTTTTTGCTCTCATTTGTAAAAAAAAAAAAAAAAAAAAAAAAAAAACAACAGCGGAGAAGAAATGATCATAGCAAAATTTCTGATACTGCTGCAGTTTAGGATCATGTCTGAACAAAGGCAACATTTATTATTGGTGATATATATCAACTCGACACTGTCAATGGATGTTAAAAATCCTGTTTTAGTATATGTAGGAGGATTTCCTAAGACTGTGACAAAAAATAAACAGCTAAAAAAGTTGAGGAAAAAAGAATCCTGTAAATTTGTTAGCTAGTAATAAGCTAATTACTAGAGTTAGTTGACTCTAAAAAGTGAAGATTGTTCTTTAACAGCAGATCATCATTTTGACTAGATGGTTGGATATTTTAGACAGAAGTATCAGTGCTGGTGGCTTCTTGTTTTCAGTAAGAAGCAAGTTTTTAAGCTTTGCTGCTTAAAACAATCCTGTCTTCATTAAGCACAATTGTAAAATAATTTATGTCTTCTGCTTTTGGTGCCACTCAGAGAACTGCCAATCTCCAGTGAATTTAATTGCCATTTCAACGGCAGTATGCAAAACACAAGATCCAGTTCTAAAATGGCTCTTTGTGTTTTGCAAAGTGACAGAAAAATAAATAAATAAAAAATAAAACTCTGTCTTAATGACATACGCAGAAACCAACAGCTGCCTGCCTGCTGTAAAACTCAAAAAGCCGATCGCACAGCCCTCCCTTTTTCTACCTCTCTTTTCTCCCTGCCCTGACGCCTCCCTCCTCCCTTTTTCTCTCTCTCTCTCTCTCTCTCTCTTTTTTTTTTTTTTTAAATGGCATGAAGGTTGAGATGGCTGGAGTCCAAGATCATCGCGCCTGAGACCGCACAGATGGGGAGAGATAAAAGTTCTCTGTGAGCCGCTCACAGAGCTGCCATTTTACACAGAAGGAGAAGGGACATGAGGGGGAGGAGGTGGTGGTGGCGGCGGTGGGGTGGGGGAGCCACCTGCGGCCATTACATCACCACCTTATCACATATCATGTATCACCTGCAGCTCCACGTCAAGCCCAAAGAGACAGATTTCATCTGTCATCTCTGAGAGGATCTCAATATAATTTACTCTGCTGATCTGACATCCAGAGGAGAGGAGTAGAGTTGCCAAAGCTAATCTTACAGATGAGGACTCTCCTTTTTCTGCCCAGTCATGTCCTTGTGTGCTGATGGGGAGGAGGGTGGGGGTGCGGAGGGGCTGGCATATCAGATTTAACTGTTATTTGAAAGCAGCATCTTGGGTTAAATGGATGTGGTGGTTCCATTTCTCGGTGAACTCGACACGCGTGCACATCGACCCACAGTGTTCCTTTTGTTCCCGAGAAACGGCACGGGACTTTTGCATGCCGAAATGTCCCGAAGTATGCCAAGTATTCCGCGCAGAAAACTAATCCGTACAAGCCATTTGTTACACCTGCTGGTGCAGAACAGAGTTTCTCCCCCCCCCCCCCCCC
>NC_051445.1:24415030-24417974 GCF_001649575.2 Kryptolebias marmoratus
TCTATCTATCTATCTATCTATCTATCTATCTATCTATCTATCTATCTATCTATCTATCTATCTATCTATCTATCTATCTATCTATCTATCTATCTATCAAACTAAAATAGGACGTCTTACAGAATGTGTAATGTTTATTCTTCCAACAGTATCTTTGCCATGTTATAACTAGATGTTTAACCAGTACCATAACACAATATCTTATCACATTATAACCTCATCATAATATCAGTTCTATCTTGTCATGATGTGAAAAATAAATGGATGTTATGATGTGATAAGTGTGTATATTGTAAAAACAAAAAAAGCAACATTTTATGATAGTGAAAACTTTATTCTTTTCATATAACTATATGATATGAAAATGTGACCTTGTTTTCATGTTATAATGTGACACGATTCTACTTTATTTTTTCCAGTAATGGCAGTATAGTATACGTCTCCGTTGTCAAGAAACTTTAACAACTAATCAAGGGGTGCTTTCACTGACACTAATTTCATTTAGTTTTCTATTGTGCAGAGCCTCGCTGAAAACAAGTTAGGAATTTATGATGGAAAGCAGTGAGCTGAACATTTTTAAGAGCTTTTTGTGTGTGTGTATGTGTGAAAAAGCAACAAAATCTTAAAGATTACTAGTCCACCAACCCTCACCCTAAACATTTGAAGTTCTGTGTGAAAGATCTGAACAAATAATGTCTTACCTGTTGTAGGTGGCTGTTTGAACAAGCTGTGTTTGTAGGAAATGGAGTCGAAATCGAACAGGACTCACAAACTAATGAATGCTGCTAAGCCCAAAGCAGATTTTGCCATCTTAAAACAGCTACAAGCTTCCCCACCAAAAAAATTGGAGCAGTTTATACAAGTCGTTAGCTCTGGTCGTATTCAAACTCTCCCTCATTCTCTAAACCTAAATCGCTCAAAGAGATATCTTTGGCAGGTAAAATGATAATCGGTCTCACCTTTTCCACAGAACCACACTTTAAAACAGCCTGACTATTCCTTTTTCCAGTAACCCTGAACCTTATCTCCTACTGTAATCTCTGACTTGCTGTCTGGTTTAATAGAATACATTTCAAAATGTAAAATTCTTGATTCAAAGAGGCGATAACATGTTGGGTCTGTGCCACGATCTAGGAGTGTGTGTGTGTGTGTGTGTTTAAAGTGTGTGTCAGCCACAGACTGAGGGTCTCTGACAGTAGCTCTATACAACACGGCTCACTGTGTTTATTTGTGTCATAACAGCATGTTGTTGGCATTATTTAGAAATTATTTATTAATTTTTAAATGCGTCAAAAAATGAAAACAAAGTGAGTGACATCAAGACGAACCTATTTCCTAAGAAAGCAGAAGTTAAAAGGTGGACTTTGGGATGTTTGATCACGTTTTCCTTCCTTAGAAAGTCATTCATGGTCCTGCTCAAGGGTAACAGCCACTGTCTTATAACTTTATTATTCTCTCCCTAATCGGTTTATAAATATTTATGAGTCGCCAAAGCCACGTCGACTTGCTTCGGAGATTGAAGCTGGCGCGTTCGTTCCGAGGCGGCCATCGGTTGGGAGGAGAGCGATAGCACGGCCAGGAGATTTGTGACAGAGCAGAGCATGAAACCCATCACTTGATGAGTGGAAATCCCTACTTTCTAATTAATAGAGGTACACAGGCCAGGAGGATAAGGAGGATCAGGGAAATGAAATCAGCCAAAAGATACCATCACTCATTTCTGGGGTCCATTGTCACACTTCAGAATCTGCTGTAATGAATCACTCAAGCATTCTGCAGATATATTTGAATGGTGGGGGGAAATTCATTGTCCAGTGGAGAGCATTTGATAAGGATCTTTTCTCTTGCCTTTCCCTCTTCTTCAGCTTCTTCTTTTCTCCCATTGTCAAAAGGCCCTCCGATCAAAAAGCAAAATCAGGGCTCAAGCAACAGGTACGCTGTCTGAAAGGCTGCCGTAATCTGAGAGCGAACTGGGAAGCTATCTCGGATTTAGGGGGAGAGAAAAAAAAAGAAGAAGAAGAAGAAGAAGGAGGCTCGTTCAAGAAGTTTCAAGAAATTAGTTTCTTGAAATTAGTTGCACAAGTCAGGATGGATAAGATGTGGGGACTGCTTTCCTAAAATCTGAACAAATGCAGAATAGCAGCAGGAGAAAACCTGACATACTGTACTGTTATTGTCTAACAGCCTGTGAATGACTTCTTTTTTTTTTAGTAATTTAGATTTGTGTATCTGTGTGTACCTGCTACATTACCTGGGGTTGTGGATCTCTGGCCTGTGTCAGACACAATGAGTATCTTGGTGCAACACCAACGGTTCAATTCATTAAAGATACAAGCAGCAAAATCTGGGACGATAATACAATTTACAATCACGCTTAAGTGTCATTCAATACAAGAAGAGTCAGTCAGAGAAGACCTGACAAAACAAAGAGTACTGAGGATACAATATTAATGCCTGTTAAAAATACTGCTCACAACCAGGCCTTGTTTTAAAAGTACACTTTCTCAAAAGCTGACACAATTAAACAATACACACAAAAAAATAGTTTAATTAGAAAACAGAGAGTGGACATTAACATACACGAGTAAAAAACATGTAAAACATGCAATGTGCCAAATTTAGCCGTACAGGTTCCATCTGCAGTCCCTGGCAGATTAAGCAGAATAGGAATATTTACAGCTGATGAACAACTAAAATAAGCAAACAATTAGTAATATTACATGATCTTAAATAATAAAAAAAAAATATTTACAGGATCTTGAATACAAAAAGAATCACTGAAGAGCCATAAATACAAAACACTGGACAAATTACAACAACCACTACTATAAGTATGCTGACATACTGTATTTGATTATTTAACAGCCATTGTTTTACAGTGTTAAAGAACAGTTTGTGGGATCTACAGTGCCAAGAAAAAGTATTCAACACCCCCCCCCCCCCC
>NC_051445.1:24418027-24423439 GCF_001649575.2 Kryptolebias marmoratus
AAAAAAAAAAAAAAACAACTTCAATGTCAAAGTGAAATCAGATTTCTACAGAGTAATGCCAAATAAAAATATGTAATGTAAAATAAGTGATTACATTCACCCCCTTTAGTTCAGATAATCTTAAGCATCCCTAGGAGTTCTGTTAATCCCATCATCAGGAGATGGAAGGAATATGGGATGTGTAAATCTACCAAGAGCTCAGTCCTCACAAATTGAGTCACCGTGAAGAAGGAGACGAGTGAGAGAGAGAGAGACCACCAAGACACCTGTGAGCTCTGTGTGATGAACCACTAGAGGGACCCAGAAATTTAGCCACAGCACAGGAGTGGAAATAAAGCTCAAAGATTTTCTTGAACACTGAACTGCAACTGTTGTCACTGCACAGGTCGTCTCTTGTAGACCTGTAGAAAGTGAAGTGAGCAGGAGAGCCGCAGTCACGCCGACGTCCGAGTAGATGGCCATCTGACTCAGCTTGAGGGGTGGGTCACATGGCATGTATACCAGCAGGAAGGAAGCGAATCCAACGCTCCTCTTCGATCAGTGCGTCAACCTTTTGTGAGGTGGCACAGATACAAATAAACTCAAAGGGATGTCCAAAATCTGTAATACGTTAGCAAAGTCCAGGGACAGGCAAAGGTTATAAAAAACAGAAGTGGTAGTGCTCAGCTGAGGGAGCAGGCGAGAGTGGCAATGAGGATTCTACTGTTGAAGAAAACTCATTAAACCTCAACTAGAGTTTTCCAAACAGCACGTGGAAGATGCCATGGTCAAGTGGAAGAGAGTTCTGTGGTCTGATGAGACCAAATTGGAGCTTTTTAGCCATCGACAAGACGCTGTGTTTGGCGGAAACCAAATACTGCACATTACCAAAAACTGACCCTCCCCACTGTGAAGCAGGGCGGTGGCAGCATCATGCTATGGGGGTACTTCTCTGCAGCCGGACCTGGATAGCTTGTAAAAACAGAGGGTAAAATGAATGCCGCAAAACCTAAGAACATCCTGGAGGACCATCTGATAACGTCTGCAAAGGAACTACGGCTTGGGAGCAGATTTCTTTTTCAGCACGACTAAGACCTGAAGCCGACAGAGACAGCGAAGTGAGGGTTGTGGAGGGGCCGAGTCGAAGCCCAGACCTCAGTCCAGTAGAGCATTTATGGCTTGACTCGAAACGGGCTCTTCAGGCCTGATCCCCACGCAGCCAGGTGGAGCAGTTATGTAAGGAACAATGGAGTAAGATTCCAGCTGTGTCCAGATGTGCCATGCTGATTGAGACACACACAGACTCGGCACTGTGACTGCAGCCAAAGGTATTGGACTAAATACTGATGCGAAGGGGGTGAATATTTATGCAGTCACTTATTTTACATTACATAGTTTTGATTTCATTGGTTTGACTGTAGAAATTGGAATTAATTTTGACACTGAAGACTTTTTTTTTTTTTTGCCTAATTGTATTGACCATGACTGAGTTATAAAAAGCAATAAAAGAATAAAATCAACTTGGTTCTTTGTCTTTAAATGTTCTGGCAAAGGATTATTCTTTTTTTCTTCATGTATTTTCTAAAGCAACTCTTGAGTGTTCATTAGGTCCTAAAGATGAGCGCTTTCATGACATCCAGTCCCTGTGGAGAAATGTGGAGAAGTGAGTTAGTTTGCCTTGGCCTACTGCTGTGTAGGGACAATACCGTTCAGTATAAACATGTCGTATCACCAGTCAAAAACTGAACATAAAACACAAAAAGAAAGAAAGAATATGCAATGGTATATTTGTGATCAGATCTCACTGAGTAAAATAACTGAAGCTTTTCCATCTCACTGTATTTGAAGAAGCAAAAGGACACAGTAGGAGTTCAAATGGGGCTTTTTGTGAATCAAATGCCACATTTTACGTTGTATTTTCACTTTCAGCTCGGTTTATTTTAGTTGCTGCTAACCCTTGGAGACATAGTTTCTTAGGCTAACTTTTGAATGTTTTCGTGTTCTAACCATGACTGCTTTTGTCAGGTTGGGTGGATGGTTTGGACCCAAGATGCAGACTGACACAGAGAGCTCCAAAAGAAAACTTTATTTATTATTTATTTACAAAAACAAACAGAGCAACAAAAACTAAATAACAAACACTAACAAAGTCCAGAGTTGCAGGGCACACAAAAAGCGAGACACAAGGACAACCAGACAGCACGTCAGGGTTACAATGGACCCATGGGGAAGTGAAGGAGATAAACTGATTTTAAAGGCTGATTTGTAAGTGGACACAAGATTAAAAATGGAGAACAGGTGTGAGTGGTCGAGGCAGGCTGACCAGTACTGAGCAGAGGAAAGGTGAACAGTGACAGGAGACAGGAAGCAAAACTGCACAAGAACTCGACTAAACACAGAATGAACAAGAAATAAAACAGAAACACAAAATAAACCTCATACAAAATAATCTTAAAGATAGCCAAATCCTGACAGTTTTATGTTCCAATCCTTCAAACATTAAGATCCATTTTCTTCACTTCTGAACCAAACAAAAGAAAAAATTTAAAAAAGCAGAAAAAAACAAAAGACGAGCATGAAAAACTTGTTAGTACAATTTTATTGTTTTTTTTGTTTTTTTTTTAACTAAATGGTTGCTATGGAAATAAATGAATATTTTATTTCTCTAATAAAAATACATAATTTGAACAAAATCACACAGCTGAACATTTCTGGATATTTACTCACTGAAAGCAACAGTTCACAAAGAAAAACTTTAATTTATCACATTTCCCTGTTTGCCCCTTTATTTAAAATGACTCTTTGATCATTTTATCATGTTTAGATGACGCAACGAATGAGAATGATAAGCGTACTTTTGTGTTTTTGTTTAAATACATGATTATGTAGCTCTTCAGACTCTGGTTCTGCTGTAACCATTTAATGGGCCAAAACTACAATCCTAAATTATGTCAACTTATCTTTATTTTGTCCATACAATCTATTAAATAACGTCTATAATGCATCGGAGGAAGTCTGTAAAAGTGATTTCGGGTTCTTCTCTTATGCATTTATTCCAAATGTCACTTTGAGCCTTAAACAAGTTCAGGACAACACAGACAGCATGTAACCAGAAGCTGCCAAACTCAACCTTTGATATATTGTTAATTATAGGCCTGTAAATATTGACAACGATGACGTTTAATCAGCAGCCCTGAATCTAACCTTTGACCTGCATGCAGAAGTTTGTTTTGTTGTGAGAAAAAGAAGGTTTCAGCCCTTATGCCTCCAAATAAAATAAAAAAACCTTAACAGTTTATTCTGCCTTTTCTTCCAGAGACCTGCAGGCCTGAGCCGGGCTCACAGAGCTGGCATCGCTCCTCCACATCCTCATCCTCAAGCCCGGGACAAACCCACAAGAGGGAAAGATGCAAAATCGACATGAAAGGAAAAAAAAAACAAAATGCAAGAAAATGAGGTTCCCTCGGAGACAACGCACCGAAACGTTCTTTAGACGAAACGAAACGGTAGCACGCTTCATGGAAACCTGCAGCATCTTTAGCCTCTAGTTGTCTTCTTTTCGCAGAAAATTTCAGTTTGTTTATTAGGAGCAGAGTCCATCTGAACAACAACAACACAAAGATCCTTCTTTTTCCACCTTGTTTTCTTACCTCCACCCTTCCATCCCAGTGCAATTATTTAATGTTCTGTACTCATGGTCTCTATATGAAACAGAGGAGATATGAATATAATTGTATGTTACTTTTTAATTACAGGAAAAAATCTAACTTGTAAGATGATGGGCTGGAAGGTGCCATTGCATTGTTATTTTTTTTTTTTTCATCCTCCTTTTTCTGATTATGTGAGCTGGGCTCCTTTGCTAAGCGATGATAAGCAGAATTTCCATGTTCTCTGCATAATTAATCCATCTTTGCCTCTCTTCATGCCAACTCTGCCGTTATCGCAGGCACATGCCTGAATTGCAAAAGAATCCTCTCTTCAATTGGAACTTATTGATATTCCAAAAAAAAAAAAAACTGGAAATCCTCAAATTTAAGCCACAGATTGTTAAATGGATTAATTTCGCGGCAATCGCAAGCATCTAACGCGGGGAGACAGGCAAAGCAAATTGAAAGTGTCTCCTGTTTGTGGAGTTTTAGTCCCAAATGATAGGACTTATTGGCATGTTTTTTTTTCTCTCCATAGTCAAAAATTACCATTTATTTGCATGCCATAAAGTACTTTTATATGGTTGGAAATTCAGAGGAATTTCTTTCAATGCCTGTCGTTGGCTTCATGATAACAACTTCAGCTTCCCACATCTGGACGCTTTTGATACTGGGTGAAAGGGATGTCTGAATATTTAATATTTTTATCTGCTCTCATCGATGGTTTCACCATTAAGGATGGCTCTGCTGTTTGCACGGAGCCTGGCAGATGTAGATTTATTTTCTGAGCTGTCTACGGCCAGCCTTTCTGTGAATATATTGATGCATTTTTTTTTCTCCCCCCCATTTTGCTGTGCACTGATGCCTCTGCATATGTAATAAACCAGCAGACACACTTATAAAATACATCAACAGACTGTATTATAATGCTGCATTCACATGTGGGTCTACAGTCACTTCAGTCACTCGTGCACACGCAGGGAGGAGGGAGGAGGGGGGGTGGCAACTACATGCATCAAATGTAATTTATTTGACCTCGTAAAAACGAGCAACGTTAAATCACAGGATGTCAAAAAAAAAACAAAAAAACACAGGAACTGCTCGAACATAAATCAGGAAAAACTATATTTGGATAAAGAAGCCTAAAAGACAGCATGAGAGCAAAAACACAGACACTCAGCTAAGAAAAATCTAAACTTTTATTATTAGTAGTATTATTAGTATTATTATTGTTGCTTTTGTGTTTATTGAGGCCAAAAACCAGCAGCTGCACAGTTAACGGTTGTTACCTAAAACAGTGAGCATCAACTGTAGGCCCTTGGGCCGCTTCTGGCCCACAGGGAAGCGCTTTTGGCCTGCAGGTGATAGTGCGTTTGTATGTGTGTGTGTGTATGTGCATGTGCGTGTGTGTGTGGGCATTACATGTGACGCTTTTGGAGTGTAACATTTTATTCTTCCTAGATCATGAACAAAAGTTTATGTTCTTTGTTTCCTACAAAAGATTTTCCTTTTTTTCAACCTATACTGAATACACATTAAAACACACACACACAAATATTTGTTTATTTATACTCACACACATCCTGCGTATCAGGATGGTGTTGTATTTTGTCTCTAGAAGGACAGATTGCTGCTTCTCAGTGACTTGTCTTATAATTTTGCATCAAACTTAGAATAATAAATAATATTTAATGACTCAAATATTAGAATGAATATGGCTCTCATTATCAAACAGGTTTATTATATATATATATATATATATATATATATATATATATATATATAT
>NC_051445.1:24424249-24429249 GCF_001649575.2 Kryptolebias marmoratus
CCCCCCCCCCCCCCTTTTTTAAGTTTTCCTGTCATCCTAAGATGCTTTGGGCTTGTGTGGCATTTCTGATTGCTGCTGTTTTGTTTAGCTCCTTGGTAAATGGAAGCAGTGGGGAGAAGATGGAGGAGAAGCAGGAGCAGGGGGGAGGTGGAAGCAGACTGGATAGTGGTGCAGACAAGTGAAGCCTCCCTGGAAGGAGCTGGTGCTGAGGCCTCCAGGGCTGCGGGTGGTTTTGGCAGGACGGCCAGAGGAGTGGGCACTTTCTCAGACATCTGTTTGCTCACTGCTGCTGGAGATGCTGGCTGGCTGCATATAGGAGGGTGTGTGTGTGTGTGTGTGTGTGTGTGTGTGTGTGCTGGGGAGGTGGAGAGTTCAGCCACAACCAGCACAGGCACCAGCAACTTTCTCCTGATGAAGGTTCAAAACACAGTTTTTGAGCTATTAGAAGTTGTATGTTAGAATACATGTGATTGCTTTTTTCTTTTGCACAATAACAGAGGGAGGGCACTATTTCCACAGCATCAAAAGACACAAAACTGAATGTAAATAACAGAAACTGCCTGTGTTCCTCATTAAAAATTTAAAAAATAAATAAAATGAATGCTCATCTCCTTGAATGTGGTCCCCAAACGCTCCGAATTGAAGTTTCTGGAAGTGTTTCTCCTGCTTTTCTAACCGGAGCATCCCTGTTTACGGATGGCCAAAAGAGCTTTATATGTGCCCCCACCCCTCTATATCCCTCTACACCATTACACCACCCACACACACACACACACACACATCCTCACAGACGACCCAATCCCCAACAGCCAGAGGGAAACTCGCAGCCCTGATGTCCAAGTTGAGCTGCTGAGGCTGCTCTTTAAGGAAGGAGCTGCTGTCCGCACCACGGCTGTCACTTCCAGCGCCACCGGACATGTGTGATCCCTTCAAGAAATCAACCCAGTAATTTGCCACGCCAGAGCCGCTGTGATATTACTCAGTCAGCACAGCAGCTCCACACTGCTCCAGCAGCGTGAGAGGAAGGGCTGCAGCTCTTATTAGGCCAACACTCAGGCTGGACGTGGGAAAGGACAGAACCCTGATTGGTCCAGATCAGTTTAGGATTCCTTTTTTTTTTAATTATTATTATTTTTCCATGATGTATATGTAAAACATGGCTGAAGCTTAACAAGGGTCAGGACAGGTGACCCGTGTTTAAGCGCCCTTCTTTTAGCCGAAAGCAGGCGGCCGTGCTGTTTTCACTCCGACTTCCTGTAAATCACAGGAGCTGATATTTATTTGAAACACAAATCAGGTCGACCGATCTTACCTTCACTTTGCTCCACATCTTTAAAAAATCCTGATTAAAAAGCACAGCATTTAAATGAAGCAATGTCCAGAAAGGTCTTGTTCTTCACAAAATACGAGACTGACTTTCCAAATAAAAAATATATGAAAGCTAGAAACTGTTGGCATTTTTTAAAAGAGATCATAGTCTGATATTCTTGTTTTTTATTTTCCCAATAACTGAACATTTTACACCTTGATAACACACTTAAAGCTGCAGCAGGCCACTGTTGCTGCACTGTGCATCGTTCAGCTTCAATTGCTGCTATTACCTGACATAAATTGTTTAATACTTTACATTAATCCAGACACTTTTAGTTTACTGTATTTTATACTTATTTTATTCTTTTATGTTTAGTAGCCTCACTGCAAACATATGAGGGTTTAAATGGCAATAAAGCTGAGTCTGATTTATATGTAAAATTATATTTCTTTATGTTTAAAAAGAGGTGAAATATGTGAATTTTTATTTGTATTTTTATATATAAGTAACTGTACAATTGTATCTTTTTAGTTGTATTACATTACCTTCAAAAGTTGCTTTTTTATTCGGAGTTTTTTTTAGTAACACATAAAATATCTGGAGAAGAAAAACAATTGTACAGATCAGTTTTTGACAATTTAAATAGTCTTTTCTTGGGTCTCTGTCATTGTTGGGTAGCTGTTCAGTCTTTTCTTCTACCATGAGGCGGTTTGGAACAGAAGTTTTGAGTAGTTTCACGTTAAAAATGTTCACAATTCTCCGAACAGATAGGAGGATGCATTAGTGTGTGTGTGAGGAGCTCAGGCTGCATCAGTTCGTTCTTGGAATAAATTATTAATCTGTTATGAACATGAGACGCGTCCTTATTGGTGAGGACACAGAATAAAGGGACAATGCTGCGGGTGGACAGCTAGACGAGTTACAGACAACTCCACGTTTAGTTCTAAACTGTTGAGTCTGCGTCGGGCTGTGAGTGAGGCAGGTGCAGGTGGGTGACGGGGGGGGAACATATTGTTTTTAAAAAAAAATCCAACCTTGTAAAGTCACCCTGCACACCCCCACCGCCTCTGCCCCGACACTGAAACGCTGCTGCCCAAATGTGACTTGGCAGTTCTAATCAAATGATTTATCACAATGAATCAACCTTTTCCCCCTGTAATCAGATTACACGCAGCATACAGTATACCTTCGCCTATTAATGTGAGCAACCCTGTGTCAGTGATTTCCCCCTGCGATGGAATCAGTATCATGTTAATTATCACAACCATCTGGTCCGAGCGGCGGAGAAGCGCGCTCGCTTCCTCGCACAGATTTGTACCTGCCAATCAAAGTGGGCTCCAAACAAGCCACAGAAGGAGCTCGCTCCAGTCTCAGAGGATTTAGGAGTGGCGTTAAATTAATCTGGAGCTGGCAATTTGACTCTCCGCTCGCACCACGTTGTTGCTCCTACCACAAAATCGTTATTGATTTCGGGGCGCCGGGCTCCTGAAATAACCAAGAAAAGGGCGCTATTTATAGATGCCGCTAACTGGTTTGACATAGTTCACCAAAGCTGAGCGTGGAGGGTTTTATTTTCTGTGCGCAGCTATGCTTTTCTATTTGTTTCGCACTTTGGCTATATTTAAACGGATCCCGAACAAAGCCGGGCCTCTGAAACCATCCACTGTTGATGACCGTCCCAATGTTTGGAGCCAGACCAAAGGCTTGCATATGAGGATAAAAAAAAAAAGAAGACAGACAGACAGAGGAGGAGGAGGAGGAGGAGAAAGGAAAGAGACAAATTAAAGAGACTCCGAGTCCAAACGCTCTCCTCAAGGTGAACCACCGCTGACCCTTCCTGCCACAGAAATTATTCTCTGGTTTCAGACTCCAATCCAAACTTGTGGAATTGGGTTACAAGATAATTTCACAGGCCACTTGCTTGTCTTCCTTGGCAGTCCAAGTGGCTAATTGAAGAGAGTGATTTCCAGTTTGAGCGACTTTAGAATCTGAAGCTTTTTCTTCTTTTCACTGTTTCTATTTCCCCCTCCACCCTTTCCACAGGAACACTTACTGTAGACAAACACAGTCTGACAGCTGATCAAATATTAGGTAGAAACTAAATATTTTTTACCTACCCTGCTTACTGTTTTGTGTAGTATTTTTGGAGTTGAATTCATTCGAACTAACCCACTCTGCTCCGGACGCGTTACAGTCGCTTAAAGTGGTTTTTGGGCCGCTGTTTGGCAAGTTTGTAACGCAGGTTTTTTAATTTCAAACGGAACTGTTTAAACTTTCAGTAACGCCTCACAGCTCTGAGCTGAATAGGGATCAGGGCTTTGTGAGTCCACAGAGCAGCTCCCGGGGTGCATTATGGGACAGCGAGGCTGCTTGGAGGCTAATCCTCGGTGTGTGTCAGGGATGTTGTGACAAAGATTTGGTTGGTGATATGAAAAAAGGACCATATGCTGCAGAGTAACAAGCACCTCTTCTCTGAGCAGCATAACAAGCAAAAAAGGAAAAAAAAAAAAAAAAGCTGGTGTGTCATTTTAAAACAGCATCAATGATGTTTTTAAAAATAAACAAATGAAGATTATTTCAAAAAGTTTCTCGGTCCATATAAGAAGGGCTCCATCTTTAAAAACAAAAACAAAAAAAAGCACCAATTAGGGACTAATTAATAAGTGGAAGTTAAAGTAAACGTGGATCAAGTGAAGTTCACAAAGCCGCGGCTACGGCGCCCGGGGAGGAACAAACCTTATCTTCAAACAAAAGCGCGAAACGCGTTCACCTCCCCAGTCAGTCGGTCGGTCGGTCGGTCCGTGCGCACCGCGGCGGAGCCTCGTGCAGGGAGGGACACGCACACACACACACGGAGGGAGGGAGGGAGGCTGTGTGACTGTGACAGCGCGCGTGTGCGTGTGTGTGTGTGAGAGGGAGAGAAAGTCAGAGCCGGAGCCAGGGAGACGAGAAAGATAAAGGAAAAAGACAGACGGAACGATAGACTTGTGCGTAAAAGAAGAAGAAACAAAAAGTACCTTCTTGTTGTTTTTGTTTTTTTATGCCTCTTCTGTTTCCATCAGACTGAGAAACAAACAAAACAAAAACAAAAACAAAAAACAAAAACAAAATATATATATATAAAACTACACCCGACTGCTTGGATGATCCAAAAGCTATCGAGCTGTCAGTCCTACACCTGGATTCGCTGAGCGGCCGCACCGCAGCCATGTCCCGCAGGAAGCAGAGCAACCCGAGGCAGATCAAACGTAAGTCGGGCTCTTTTTTTCTTCCCTTCTCTGTCTTCTTAGTGTCCCCCAGCCCGGTTCGGCTGGTGTTCGATCGGAGTGAGTCTGAGGCTGAGGCTGAGGAGCGCTCAGCTGCCGCCTGGCACGCCGCTGCGCAGCTCCGCTCCTCTCCGCGCCTCTCCGCGCCGCTCTCCCCCTCACCTCAGACAGCAAATAATTGCTTCTTCTAGTCTTTAGTTTGCGTTTATGATGGACCAACCCGGTACTTGACGGAAGGGAAACTTTCACAAGTCCGAGCTGCTAAGATGGAGAAACAAACAAACAAACAAAACAAAACAAAGTTATTTCCTCTGCTGTCGCTTTAATCCATGTGGCTCATCTCAAGTTTACAGGCTGATAATAATCCATTTCAAGGGACTTGCTTTTATTTTCTAATACACACACACACACACTCTTTTACT
>NC_051445.1:24431749-24434670 GCF_001649575.2 Kryptolebias marmoratus
GGCCAAAAAAAAAAGTTGCCATTTGGATTTAATTAAGCAAATATGTACGAGCCTCCTATTGGATAATTACTGCATGGGTTATTTAACCCCAACTGGTGCAATGAGTTGCTTCTCATTTCTTAAACAACCATTTCGAAAGACACATTCGGACATCGTGGAAAAGATGTCAGTCTGTTTGAGAAGGGTTAAACCATTGGCATGCATCAAGCAGAGAAAACATCTAAGGAGATTGCAGAAACTACTAAAATTGAGTTAAGAACTGTCCAACCCGTTATTAAAAACTGGAAGGATAGTGGGGACCCATCGTCTTCGAGGAAGAAATGTGGTCGGAAAAAAATCCTGAATGATTGTGATTGGTGATCACTTAAACGTTTGGTGAAATCATATCAAAGAAAAACAACAGTAGAACTCCAGGCTACGTTTAATAGTGAAAGTAAGAGCATTTCCACACGCACAATGCGAAGGGAACTCAAGGGATTGGGACTGAACAGCTGTGTAGCCTTAAGAAAACCACTAATCAGTGAAGCTAACCAGAAAAAATTGATTCATTTTGCTAAGGAGCATAAAGATTGGACTCTGGAGCAATGGAAGAAGGTCATGTGGTCTGATGAGTCCAGATTTACCCTATTCCAGAGNTAACAGTGTTGGGACACAGCCTTCTCATTCTTGTTAAAAAACCTAAAGCCATATTCCAAAATACAGCGATCTTGTTTGATTGCAATAGCAATCTTATCTTGGTTCATGTGACTCAAAAACTCAATAAGCATCAGGGATTCAAGTGGAACAGGTTCTGCAAAAGCACATCGTGCTAGGACTCTTTTAAATAGCTTATCCTGAGGTTTGAATTGGCATGTTTGAAAATGTCGCCACATGACACTTTTAGTGAACACCAATAAAAGGTTACACATTCTAATATTTCATTGGACCGCCTTTAGCTTTGATTACGGCACGCATTCACTGTGGCATTGTTTTTGATAAGCTTCTGCAAGGTCACAGGATTTCACATCTTCCGTGATAGGTAAGAGTTGAGGTAAATTCCATTTAGTCTAAATAAGTTGAGGTAATGCTTGGCTGGCAATGTCAAATTTCCAATTTTCTTGATACATTTGTGAAAATTTTTCTAATTATCCAATAGGAGGCTCGTACATATTTGCTTAGTTAAATCCGGGTGGAAACTTTTTATTTTTTGGCCAGGCTGTGTATATAAGAGGGAAATGATAACCTGAGTTTATTTTTTATATGTTAACATATAAAATTCCTAGACATTTGCTGCGTAGGCACAATGATAAGGGTGATGTTGCAAAAGCTTTAAGCTTACCAACAAATTCAAAAGAAAGGCATCTGCAGTTGGATTATATCTGTAATAAAGGGAACTTTAAACACAACACTGAAGTTTTGGAAAACCACACAGGAAGTCTCATTCCATGGAAACAACCAAAGAAGAAAACTGAGGGACATCAATTTACACATTGTGTGTACTGCTATGGATTGTTCACTGAAAGAGTGATGTGGCCACATTTTCAAACATGCTAATTCAAACCTCAGGATAAGCTGTTTAAAAGAGCTAAAACAAGATTCCTAGCACTATATGCTTCTTTACAACCTGTTCCACTCGGAATCACTGATGCGTATTTAAAGTTTTTGAGTCACATGAACCAAGATAAGAGTGTTGCTGCAATCAAACAAGATCGCTGTATTTTGGAATATGGTTTTAGGTTCTTTAACAAGAATGAGAAGGCTGTGTCCCAACACCGTTATATTGCCCAATAAGAGCAAGCTGTTCCCGACTTTACGAGTGTGTAATGGATTTTCATATTTTCCGGTTTCTTTTCGAAATCCTCTGAGGTGACAACATGGCTGTACTTCTCTGGTTTAATAAGGTCTTTGATAGACTTTCCCGAAGCCACTTTTTTTGCTCTGAGTAAAAGTCCTGCAAGCTGTCTTAGTTTTTGCCTAATGTAACAGTGTGCAAGATGTGCAAAATCGTCATTGTTGTTTGTCTGAGAAACAACAACAACACTTCAATGCTTAGATGCAAATTCTTCTGCATCTCTGACAGCTAGTTTGTCTCTGCTCTTTAGGCCTCCTAAATTTATAAACATGGCCAATAAGAGCAAGCTGTTCCCGACTTCACAAGTGTGTAATGGACTTTCATATTTTCCGGTTTCTTTACTAAATCCTCTGAGGTGACAACATGGCTGTACTTTCTGGTTTAATAAGGTCTTTGATAGACTTCACTGAAGCCACTTTTTTCGCTCTGAGTAAAAGTCCTGAAAGCTGTTTTAGTTTTTGCCTAATGTAATGGTGTTGGGATCTGTGCTTCCTCGTCAGATTTTCCTACCGTAGCACGGCTAAACAGCTATGTCTAACGGTCGGTGCTACCCGTCAAAACCTGCTAACGTCATGTTTACAAACTGAAAACTATAGCAGTTCGTGTTAATGTTAAATATCATCGGATACTGAAGTGGAAGCTTAGGAGTTCTGCTTAGCATAGCATTGGAACAATTTATATCCATGACGGAAACCTTTCTAAAACCACAAAAATCCCTTCCTTCATCAGAATATCCTACCTGTTAAATATAAGCAAGTAGCACAAATAGATCTATGCATTAAAAGCAGCAAATGTCTGAAAAACATTACAACTTACATGCAAAAACTTACAAAAGCACAAAAAAATACTTCAACAACACTCCACAAAAAATAAATGTCACTTTTCTGATTTTTTTATGTACAGATATGCATCTTTTAATGGTTTAAAATAAAAAATATATAGTTATTTCCATGCAGTGTCCAGAAAGAGGTGTTGTTCAGCTTGTAGGGCACCACAACTGCTTCCACCCACCTCCATCATCATCATCATATGAAATTACTTTTTGTCACAACAAAAAATAGTGGCTGGTAAAATATTTGAGTGGCTGGTA
>NC_051445.1:24435508-24440056 GCF_001649575.2 Kryptolebias marmoratus
GGTGGGGGTGGGGTGGGGTGTGCCTCCGCCAGTGTTTATGGGAGCGCCCCCTCGGAGGCCGCGCTCAGACATCTGATGTCAAATGTGCTTATTAAACTGACTTAGTGTCCCCCCCCCTCCCTTTCTTCTTTTACCATTGTCTTCACTTTATGGAGCACGGGAGGATTCATGTGGCCTCCTCGGGGATCCCCCCCGACGCAGGGAGAAAACGAAGCGCCGTACTGTAGCGATTACGGGAAGTTTGTTTTAGCAGCCGAGTGGCAGAAGCACGAGTCCCCGGAGCGGAGCACTGTGTCATGCTGTCAAAATGCCCAACCTGCTGGTGTGAGGGGTGATCTAACATCTGTGCAGCTGCTGCGTGCTCCGGGGAGCTTCCTCTCTGTTCAGCAGATTTGAAATCGTCTCCGGCTTGGACGGGGAATATTGTCACGTTGAAGAGAAGGCGACGAGAAAAGCCCGCTAAGCGTCGGTCCCGACTGTTTGTGGTCGCTTATTGCCTCGCTAGCTGTCCCGACCAAGAAAGCTAACCTGAAGACGACAACAAAGTCGCTGCTTTTCTCCCGCAGTCATCCTGAACCTGAAGCCCAGCTGAACGGGGGGTGGAGTGGGGGGGGGCTCCCTGCTCGAGCTGAATGTCTGCTTTTTATCACAGCAGCCATTTTTTTTTTTTTTTTCCCATCTGCGCTCCGCAGTTAATCTCTCCAACTCCTTAGCATACGGCCACTTTACGTAACGTCAGCATGCTGTTTATCATATCAGGTGACATTTCTATCTTTGAGGGGCATTTATCGGAGGCAGATTACACTACTAAGGGATAAGGGGAGTGTTTACAGAATTGACTGCCAACATCCTGTATCTGAACGTGTGCGTGTGTTTACTGGAGTATACATCGCTGCATGTGCAGCATGTGGTTATGCGCTTTCGCAGAGGCAATCCGAGCTGTTAGCTTGATGTTCTTTGTGTCCCCCCCCCTTCGCCGAGACTTCTCATCCCTATTCCTTACAACTAAGCTCAGGTTCGCTTCCTCGTTCATGGGGAGCTCGTGGAAGTCGCGCACGCCGCGTCTCAACCCCTTGGCCCGCGAACGCTGGCAGCTCTAGCAGTCAGATGTTTTGGGGGTGTAGAAAAAAAAAAAAAAGAAGCGTTTGCATGCCAGCTTCCTCGTATATTTAAGGGTCCTCCTTTCATTTGGGTGACAATCACGGCACGTCTCTTGTGTTCCTCGCGTTGATTTCTGTCAGAAGAAGAATGGCTGCTGGATGCCAACTTTCCCTCAAACATCTGTTCCCTGCCAATAACAGCATGTGCTGTTGCCTCGTCTTAGCTGAAGGATCCCCAATTGCCTCCTCACTTTTGACACAAAACAACAATGCAGATGCATGTCATCTCCTTTCATCGCGTTTGTGCTTTCCTTCTCTTCTCTTCGCGTCTAAAGTAAAAATCTTTTGTGTGCAGAGGAAGTCTTTGTGCCTCTGCGGCTGTGATTGGTGCTCGTGTCGCAGGCTCTGCAGCTACAGGAACAGGGACGTATGGCAGCAGCTGCCGCTTCCTTTTGCTGTGTTGTGTTGTGTTGTGTGTTTGACGGGCTGAGGTTGGCAGCCGATGCACCGGCAGGGGCCTAATCCTGCCCTCCCTGTCGCCGCCGCGGACGGCGGTGGGAGACGTGGGCCGGGTGGCTGCAGAGGTGGAGGTCACTTCCTCTCCCAGCTTCCTCTTTATCTTCCTCTTTCTCGAATTCCTCCGCTATTATTCCAATAACTGCCGCTTGGAGCCGACGCCATTGTGTTTTCATCCAGGCTCCGGAGCTGTCACTGGTGTGAACAAAATGCTAATTTTAGAAACACGTCCGAGTCCAAGCAAATTGCAAAATAAATAAAAAAAACAGCGTTGCTGTCACCGGTTGTAGATTTACCTTTTAATTTTTACATTTTGTTCCCTAATCGTATTCCTCTCAGTCTATTTAGATGTTGTATCAATGATGCCCACTGAGCCCCGGGAAACAATTGACTTTCAGCCTGCTTTAAGTTAATAGCCTTGTCTCTTCCTTGTAGGGATCAATATTGGTATTAATTAATCACCACTATCAGGAGCAGGATCTAGTTCCATTTGTTGTTACATCAGCAAAATATCAATAGAGAAAGTGGACTCCCCGATCGTCATGGCAACTTCATCTCTTAGGTCAAAGAGAGTTTATCTTATCTTGCTGCTGAGAGTGGCAAACTGCTTAGGAATCTAGTTTAGACTCAAAGATCATTGATTTAAGCTTTTTTTTTTTTTCTCACCCCCACCTTGTTGTTTCAGTGGGGAGGGAGTGACAAAAACAAAACAAAAACAAACAATAAAAAAACAGAGAAAGGCAGCATTCTAATCACAACCGAGATGTAAGATTTAAACACTGATGTCCAAAGGCCATTACAGCAAAGAGGGCCTCTGGCCTCGCTGCTGTTCAAGTACGTCCTCTAAGGACCCAGACGAAGCTCTGATTCTCCTAGGCGTCGCCGTAGAGTACGTCCGGACAGCTGACAGCGTGGGGCTGCAGCCCACCGGTGCAGAATGTGACCATCCTGACATGTGCCCAGGCCTCAGCCCGCACCAGGACATGTGTTGGAACGAGCCGCTGGTTCTGACGGGGGGGACTGCACCGATGGGATGGCGTGCAGAACTGAAAGAGGATTGGTTCCTTTATTTTTTTACTTTGAAATCGCTCTTATCAGATTGTTGTTTAAAACAAGACGTGTGGCTTATTTACCTATTTTTGGCCCTTTTATTTTAAACAAAGAAACCGAAATGAAATCAACTTGTAATTAGAGGAATTGCTACTAAAAGGATCAAGTTACAAGTCAGCTTACTGTAAACTTTAACACTGAAGTGCATTGCTTGGTTCTTTTGGATTTTTACATTGTATTTAAAAGTATCCACAAAAATATTATACATTATGTGCTGTTTATGCAGGAAGAAATGTAGTTTAAGTTAAAAAAAAAGAAAAAAAGTACAAAAAATATAGTGAAAAGCGTCCACCAGTTTGCTTCCAGCTTGCAGTATCAGAGTAAGTGTTCTTTGTGATGACATTTGGCTGATTGGTAAATCTGCTGTTTGAGCGTACAGTCGGATTAGTACCTTTTAATTTTACATTTTCACTCCCCCAATCAAGAACGGCAGGTTGCTCTTTCGGCATGTGCAGCGGAGAGTAGAGAGGCTGCTTCTCGTGGGAAGTTGCAGGCCCGGCGTGAACTGTTCCGGGCAGCCCGGTGAGCCTCGGCGCCCGGATGGAGCTCATCACGTTGCCGAAAGCTCCTCAGGGTTGGAGCAGAGAGAGCAGGCACTCCACCATCCCCACACCCCACCGTCCGTCCTCTTCGTGCCTCCAGGACACAATTGCCTCATTTAACATTCTCTATTTGGCCCCTGCCAAGAGGGGAAATAGCCAGGGTGAGTAAGAGAGGCTGCCACACATCATGAATTCTTCTTTCATTTAACTTGCACGGCCCCCTTTTCACCTTGGCGATGCACATGGATCAGCCATGGAGATATTGCTCAATTAAGGGGATTTTCCGAGGTGGCTCCTGAGGTATTGCGGTTATTTTCGTGCCACGCCGAGGGTTTTTTGATGTATCATGGATATGGATATTGAGTTTGGGGCGTCTGCGCGATGCTTTGACACCCTTCGCAGCACCGGGGGGGGAGAACCAGCTCCGAGCCAGCAACAAGAACTCGCCTCTGCCACGTCTCACCAAACAGAGTCCACGGCTGGAAAGCTGTCAGTCTTCCTCCGGGGGCGTATAAATAACTTTTATGTGTCTGTTTGACTCCTTTTGTTCCTCCCTATTTCATTAGCCACAGCTGATCAAAACATTTTCATGGGAACCTGTCAACGCTGATATTAGCGTTCTGACTGAATCTTGGACGAGGGAAAGAAAAGGGGCCGTCTGGAGACGTGACTCACAGCGTGCGGCAAGCGTCGTCACTTCGTGTTATTAGATCACGCATTAGCCCGGCCTCGAATCTGACTTCAGATTTGAGCCGAAAAAAAGCGAGTTAACCAGAAACGGAGTGGTGTTTGTTTCTAAGAAGATGATAATAAATAGGCGTCATTCGGTGAAGACCGTTTCCAGAAGCAGGATGGTAGCTGGCACGCCACAGAGTGACGGCCTAATAGCTGTTCAGCTGAAATCTCTGGCTTGGCAGGAATTACAGAGGATGTGTTTGGAGAGGGGGGGGGGGTGGTTGCAGTGAGAAGCAGAACTTTTGCCGTGAGTTGAAATGCACCGGAGCGTCGTAGTTCAGGATTAAGTAACAAGCTTTTCACTTCAATTTGTTCATCAGCGTTTTCCCGCCAGCGTCTTAACGCTCCGGCGGAAAATTGCTAATGACAAAGCTCCGCAAAAAGATAAACAATTGACGTCAAACACGCCGGGAAAACATAAAGCAAACTCCGCGGCGCGCTAATGCCGTAAAGAGGCCGTGTTTAGATTTGCACCAGTGCAAAGCCGGTAAAGCTGTTGACAGCGCAGCTTACACGTGATGCGATCAGAGACCCCCCCCCCCCCC
>NC_051445.1:24440177-24443649 GCF_001649575.2 Kryptolebias marmoratus
CCCCCCCCATTTTAAGCAGGTCGATGAGGATTGATCATGTTTGTTCTAAATCGTGCAAAATCAGATTAGGCTGGGCGTCTGCGTCACTGAGCAGTGAGGAAAAGGAGAGCCGCATCTTTTAGTTTTTATTATCTTAAAGAAGGTTTTGTAAAGTGACACAGTAAACACCCAGAAAGAAATGCAGCAGCTATTATTTCCAGAATCAGCCCATTTTCCCTTTTTTATTTGTGTGTGTGTATTTCAGAGAATGCTTATCTAGTAATTACTAAAAACTGTTGACACTGAGCAAGTGCTGTAGCCAGCTAAAATGCGTTTTTGTCTTATGATATCAGATTGGATGTTTATCTTCGGTTCATACAATCACGCATCCCTGAAAACCACAGATAACCGCCTCAAAACTCTTTATTTCCAGCACGAGCCTGGAATTAAGAGGCTCGTTTAAAAAAATAAATAAATAAATAAAAAAACAAGAAAAGAAAACAGTCATTGTAGCCTCTGTTCATGTCTTTCTGGTAAAACACTTTATTTTTTTCCCCCCTCCTTTCCGGTGGAGTTAAGGCCGTCTTCTGTGAATCTCAGAGACACACGTTTGACCATAATCAAGTTTTTTAAGCTTCAGAAAATGGATAACAACTGGGTCAGATGATAAGCCCGGGCAAAACAGCAAAAAAAAAAAAAAAAAACTCCTTCTGTGATAGACGAGAGGAAAATCTGATTGATTGATGTCTGCTGGCTTTGCCACCATCACAAGGCAGCTGACAGTTTGTTTGGGATCAGATGATTTCACTCTTCAGATTGGGGTGGAGGCGAAGCTAGGCAAATATGAAGGACACAAAGGTCAACGGCTTCTCTCCTCCGTTCTGTATCTATCTCTCCCTTCGCAATAGCCTGCTTTGACAAACTCTAATATGTTGCTAAGCTTTGTGGCAGCGGGACACATGGTCATAGTTTGTACTGTAATATCCTATAGCGGTAATCTCACGAGGCATGATTGAAAGTGCTGGAAGGATCTGGTGCTTGCAGGGACCCGTTGACATCATCAGCGGCTGTGGACTGGCACATGTCTGCGGACTCGTTTGAGCCGGGCCTTTTCCCGTGGGACTGAGTAAGTTAAACAACAGCGTCGGCTCAAAGTGAATCTGTTATTGTAAGCAGGATCTGATAAGACGGCTCCAGATTAGGAGTTTGTGCTGCAAAAAAAAAAAAAAGAGAAAAAAAAACGGGGGTGGGGGGCAAAAATGGAATCTCCATCGAGTGTCTCTCTCTCTTTCTCTCTGTGGTTTTGGAAAACGATGAATGTGGAACTGTGACAAAGGATGATTGGAGGCATATTGTAAATAAACACCCAAGCCTTTTTACGACTCACTCGGAGTCTCTCTGGAAAGTAGTTCCATGCAACAATTCAGCTGTTCTTGCCGCTTAAATTGTGCATTACAGGGGCTGCTCTGGAGTCGACCTATGTGGCAAAGGTAACTGTGACACACAAGTTACACTTTACCAAAATAAACTCTTGTAAGATAGACTTTTTTTATCTCTTATTTGGTTAGAACAACTCCCAGTATAGCCAGTGGTTGTCATTTTGGTTTTTCACTTAGTGTTATGAAGCTTATGGCTAAGCGGTATGCATTTTTTTTAATACCGTAAAGCCCTCCTCAAATTAGACAGAACACAATATTATGGTCTGCCTTGAAACGTTTTGGTCTTTTCTTATCAATGCATGTAATTTAGGGTATTTTAAACATTTCTAATACATCTTAACCTCATTTTCTTAGAGTAAAGATGCAACAGAGGGAGTATTATTTTGTCACGATGGAACAAAGTAACAACACTTAAACAGTCACTTATAAAGCTTTTTTTGTGTGTTTTGTTTTAGACACTGGCCTACCTATAGGTTTGCGTTCCAGTTCGAGAGCTAATCTGAAGGCGTGCTTGTAGTGCACACACACACACACACACACACAGACAGACAGACAAAAGCAGGTGTTGTTAGATTTAGCCACCATTGCAGCTCACCAGACTCTTTACATCCAGTCAGCTGTTTCTGCTCATTGTGTCTCTCCCCACCAGTGACAGTTCCGTGTTCTAAAGAGCAATGGGTCCTCCTGTCCAATGCAAGGGTAACAAAAGCAGACACATGCTTTGACACGTTTGTCTTACATAATTTATAAGAGTTCGGACATTAAAGGTCCTTCTGTAGCCATTTTGTCGGTGAACAGGTTGTGCATTGGTAGTGGAGTGAGTAGGTTGCGACATAGTAGCTAGAAATACTTTGACTTAGCTTCTTGTTGTACCATCTTAGACATTGCACTATAGTTTATTTGCAAATATTTAAAGCAAAACATTGCTATTTTTGGCTGTTCTAGTACATCTTATAGCTGTGTTACCGCCCAACCCTAATGGAGCTTGTATTTATTAAGACTGGACACCAGTTCCTATGGTGATGTCT
Source organism: Kryptolebias marmoratus (assembly GCF_001649575.2). Lineage (NCBI taxonomy): Eukaryota > Metazoa > Chordata > Actinopteri > Cyprinodontiformes > Rivulidae > Kryptolebias > Kryptolebias marmoratus. The sequence goes on from NC_051445.1 coordinate 24,442,624, forward strand.
GTAATATTAGAGGGCCTTGCTTTCTCTGTTACTTTTTGTTTTTTTTTATAAACATAACAGACACGTCCATTAGCTTTGTATGGGGCTGCTTTCAAGATCAAGGTCTCACTTGTAATGAAGTGACTATGCAAATGCAAGTCAAATTCTACAACTGTGGATTGCTTGTTTTAATCGAGTTTCCCCTGAAAGAAAACGTAGCCTTTATTCAGAGCCACACTAAGCAAACAATAAAAAAGGATAATCCGAAGACAATTCCCATCCAAATGGAACCGGACATCATTTAGGGGAAGAGACAACAACTCTTTGTTTGTTTGAAGTGGTTTAAATGACAACCTCCTTGTCAAAGACTCGGGGCGAATAAAAGGGATTTGTAATTACCATAATTATCTCTTATATGTTTTGACCTAATGATGTCCATTAAATGCCCAAGGCTTTATTAGAGACTGCCTCACTGTAGGTTGGCATACCCTCATAATACAGCATGCTACATTACACGGCTGCACAAGTAATGAACTTCTTTCATCAAAGATGTTTATCGCGCAGCGCTTCTAAGGGGAAAAGCCAATGTACTTCAGCTTTTTGTTATAGCTGGATTATAACAATTCTCATAGTTCCCGCTTATCTTTCAAATTTTCTCTACATGTGATATCAACCCAATTGGCTTCATGTCTAAACAGGAAGGCTTTCTAATCTAGGCCGCTGTTCGTTTCATGTAAAACATCTCATTTTGTGGCTTAGGCTGGTGCCTGCCTTATCGTTACATAATTCGCTGCCCTCTCCGTGATTTTTTTTTTTTTTCTTCTTTGTGGCAATTTATTTAAATTCCCCCATGTTTATATATTTTTCTGTCTCTTTCATTCAAAAATGATTGCCTTTCACAAGTTCAAAGGCTCATCTCGGAGACTCTTTTGGTAACTCTGCAGATATGAAACCCGCAGTGGGGAGGGAGTCAAGCAAAGCTATTTTGTTGAAAAGCAGGAGAAGAAGTTGCTTTTTTTTGTTTTTTTGGAGGGGGGGGGGGGGGGG
>NC_051445.1:24443806-24445255 GCF_001649575.2 Kryptolebias marmoratus
GGGGGGGGGTTGCACACATCTGTTTGTGTCTCAAGGCAGGAGTGTAAAGGTTGAAGAAACACCATCAAAAGTGTAGATATAGCACCCTTTACTGTCCACACCTCAGCAGGTAGAGCATTTGAGAGCTCATGGCAGAATACATGTGTGCTGCTCAGCTCCTGCACTAAGGTCCTTAGTCCAGCATGTGGCTTTGCTCCTGTGGATGCTTTGGTCTTTGTCTGCCACCTATCAGCATATCAGCAGTGTCTCTGAAGCCCAGTTGTATAATGCACCATTTATGGCTTTGTGGAGAGAGATGGCAGTCAGGCGACGGAATAGCTCCAGGCCTTCCCTTCAGTGAGTGGATTAACGGCGGCCTGCTTTAGCGCTCTCAACCGCAGTGTGAAATCGGCCCCGCTTCGGCGCCGGCGACGAGGCTCCCTTCTCTCCCTTTTGCCTCTCCTTTCCATCCCTCTGTTTCCTCACCTCATGCAAAGCCTCTCCCAGCCATCTGTGAAATGTGGAAACTCTGTGTCTAAGTTGAGTTCAGATCCCATCCCCTCCGTCAAGCTGAGGCCAGGAAGCAAATGGGCAGGCAGTCGGTGGAGGGAGGGGAGGGGGAGTTTGCAGGGGAGAAAGGACAGGGATGAGGAGGTGGTGGTGGTTTGGAGGGGAGGGGGGGGATCAGCTCACTGATGTCGTGCCGCGTGTGCAGGAACCCTGCCTGTTCTCCGCGGGGCGAGTTGGAGGAGGGTCCAGGCCTGGGTGCCGGCCGAGAGATCTCTGGTTCCTGCTTGCAGGTCCAAATCCCCCCTCTGCGTGAGTCTGTGTGGAGGCGAGGCGGTGGCACAGCTCCCCTGAGCCCCTGCCCAGTCCTTTGAAGATAAGATGGTGATACAGGCTCCCTTTCGGTACGAAGCTAACCAATGGTCTTTGTGTGACACACATGCCTCTCTCCGCTGGAGCCTACAGCTGAAACATCTATGGTCTTTACTGAAACGAATCAGCTTCATGGCCTCTGGTCAAATTAGATTATGAAAGGGTGACAAAATCCTAGATCGAATGTTTAGGATATTCGCCCTTTTTTTTTCTTCCCCCAACCATTTCATGCTGATAACATGGAGTTATGCTGCGATTGATTCTGTATTTTCATTTGATTTCCCTGCTCTGAGAAGAATTACTTTCTTGAATTCTTCTCATAAACTCTCTCCTGACTTACTCCTTTTTTTTCAGTTTTCCATGGCAACTAGTTGGCATCTTAACTCGGCTGATTTCTCCACTATCTCCACTGTATTGCTCTTGATCATGACAGTTTTTTAAACATGTTTCTTTTCTGCATTCGTAGCCATATTATGTGGCACTCGTGGGGCCAATTCTTCCACTTCTGGCTCGGCACGCCGGCTTTTTAAAAGGAGCAGCCATCATAATCAGGCTTTTGAATTATGAACTCAATATTCCCTCTGCGCCCCC
>NC_051445.1:24445319-24487529 GCF_001649575.2 Kryptolebias marmoratus
CCCCCTCCCTCTCCCCTTCTGTCCTGTGGCTTTGGGGTTCAGGTCTGTGCATAATGTCTTGTGATTGTGTGGCATTATGGCGGTTTGGAAAGCTGAGTTGAGGTCCAGCCACACCTCATTTTTCCATAGACAATGTGGATCTCTGTGCCTCTTTGAGCTCATCAGGGATGGGGCGTTGATTGCTTTTTGATACCCCTCCAACGTGGATGAGGTCCTGCATACATCAGCTAATTAGAACGCACTTAGAGCGTTTGTATGTGACAGACCCCACACTTCTCATCAGAAATCCTCAGCCCAAGAGCTCTAACCGCACTCACCAAAAGCTTTGTCCAGCTCCAAAAAACAAAATGCCACGCAGCGCAGGGCTGGGGTATTGGACATCCGTTCTTGACACGGTGTGTTTTGATGGCAAGGAAAATTAAACGTGATAAGTCAAAATGTAAGACACTGGCATCAGCAGAGGTAACTTCCTCTCACCCGCAGCCGGTTGCTTTGAAAATAATCGCAAACCGGCAGCACGGCGCAACTAATCAGCCAGCACAAACGAGTGACTGCTATCGTCCCATGCGCCTTGGTGGTGCTGTAGAGATGCGGTGGGAAGAAAAGTTTTCCTGCCTCCTCGCGGACTCGCTGGTTGTGGGACACTTTAGGAAAAAGTCAGCTCAAAAGACCTAGTTTCTTTCCCTGCCTCTTTCTTTCTCTCTCTCTCTCACACACACACACACAGGCTCACAGAATGTCCTAGCCCATGCTATGATCTGTAGAAGGTATCGGGGCGTTGCTATATATTTCATAAAGGCATTCTATTACACCCCTGTGGCTTGTGGGAAACAGCACACTGTGGTCTAGTCCCCAGGCAGCTGAGAATAAAGTGTAGGACACAGCGCTGGAACAGAAATCTAACTGCTGTTTCTTCAGGTAATCTTGACTTGGATCTTAATTCCAATAAAGAGGTTTTTTTTTTTCTTCTTCTTCATAGCGCAAGCCAAGCAAGAACACTCCACTCTGTGTTTCAGTGGTTTTGCTTTATTCAATATCATTTCAGATAAGAGGCATAATCCTTTAGGGGGGTGCGAAGTGATGTATATTGACCAGCTCAATGATAGCAATACAGCACAAGACTACGATCTGAAAGTAGTAAATAACGATTTGTGTCAGCGGCTCAATCAAATGGCAAGGATTATTGAATACTGTCCTCATTGTTGTCAGCTTCCAGCTTTATCAGCGTGGGTCTGAATATTTAAATGTGTCACGAACGGCAGCAGGAACGATGCAGGTAGTTGCTCCTTTTGTACGGACTAGTGAATGCCTCTATTGGTGAAATAATTACTCAGTCAAACGAGCAAAAACAAGCTGAGGAGCAGCTTGATGTGATCTGTGATCTGTCAGCTGTGTGACAACAAAGATAGAGGTGTTTGTATCCTTTTCCCCTCACATTTTAAGACCTGAAGCCTCAACTGTACATGGGAAAATGTGCTTACAGTATGTCTTGAATAATGAAATAAAAAACTTTGCCTTAATGAAGCTTTTTTGTTTTTTTAACATAAAATAAGTAGGTCTAAAAAACTTCAAATTAAAGTTGGAGTGCTTCAAAACTTATTGTAGTATTTTTTTTTCCGGTGCAGTTACATTCTTTTCTAAAACTTTTGTTTTTAAAGGTCCATAGAAAGAAGACAATTGAGGAATATTTGTTAAGGTAATTATTAGTTTACATAGAATTATTGCTTTGTTACTGTTAACATCTTGCATTCAAAATCTACTTAAAATAGAGTTAAAACTATTAACAACTAAATACAATTAAAACGTATACCCTTGTAGTGTAAAAAATGATCTTGTTTTAATTTGCGCAATCTAATTGATTTGATTAGAAATAACAATAAAAAATAATAATCAGATATTATTATGTTGTTGTTTTTATCTCGGCTGCTCCCATCTTGATGGATTCACAATTGTTTAACATTGTGTGTCCTTCCTAACACAACCTGGGCTCAAACCCGCAGCCCTTTAAATTTTGTAGTTATGAGGATGTTATTTTTAAAATGCATTCAAAAAATTTAAGTTTTTGACACAGAAACACATAAGAAGAATGAGAGTGCTGTCTTTGAAATCAATATTGTTAGCTAAAACATCAGGAAGTCATCAGGCTGGTTTTTATTAGATGATAGTGATAAACCTAAACAAACAAACAAAATTAAAATAAATAAATTTAATGATAGTTTTAAAGTAAAAGTGCTTATTGGACAGAATATTAGTTCTTCCCTGCTGTTTGTCTTTTTGTAAAGTTGATGTTAGCTAGTGAATTAGCTGACAACTCTGCTAACTCTGGTAGCTTGTTGCAAATGTTTATTTATTTCAAAACTGTTTTTATAAAAAGAGTGATTTGTATCATGTTTTTTTTTTTTTTTTTTAGAAAATAATCCAAACAGCCAAATTTCTCTTTTTTTCCTGAGGGAAAGGTTCAGGAAGTTACTCTCCTTAGGGCTGAGGTTATACATCTTACTAACAGCTTGCAGCAACCAAAGGAAGCAAGATTTTTATTGTACACTGTAAACGATGGAGAAAAAAACCCTGCATATTCTCTGACACAACTTTAAAAACAGTTTAAACCACAAAAATAAATCCTTTTACTGGTTTTGAAACTGTTAGCTAAAACACTAGAGTCAGTCAACTGAGATTTTTTTGTTTTAAACAAATAAGAGTAGTAAACCTAAACAAAAAAGTTGTTAATACTAGGTAATTTTAAGTAAAGCTCTAAAATAAAAGTACTTATTGCACAATAATTTAGCTTTTTTTATGTTGTTTGTCTCTTCATGAAGTTGATATTAGCTTGTGAGTTAGCCAGATAAGCCAGATTAGCCAGATTAGTATATTAGCCAGCTGTATATTACACCAGTAGACTTGCTAACTCTTGTAGCTTGCTGCAAATATTTATTTAAATGCATTGTTGTCTTAAACAGAGTGATGGATGGTGCTTTTCTATTAGCCAAACCATAACTGTTTTTCTCTACCGGGAAATTTTAAAACAGCTAAGTTACGTTTTGTTTTTTTTAGCATTGGTCTACACGGTAAACTACGGGAGGAAACGTTGCACATTTATGACACGACATTAAAAACAGTTTAAACCACGGAAAATAAAACACCTGTCTAACTTTTGATTTTCAGGAAAGAAATTGTTCACAAGTTTTAAAATTAAAGAAATGCTGCTGACTTATTTTATTTTGTCTTACATAACAACTTGCTCCTTTCTAACAGTGTCAAAATAAATAGTATTTATTAACTTAATTAGTTTCATGTCATCTTCATTAAGTATCAACAGGTATTTGGATAATAATAAGATGCACAAACTACCGTAGCTGTCCGTTTTGGCTGCCAAACACCAGTTTCAGTAAAAGCATTTTGTCCTTTTTAGACAGGAGTGTTGCAGAGAGTGCTGGAGCTCAAGCAGTGAGCCGGGTCACTTGGGTCAATACCTCACTGCTACAGTCTCACCTTTCAGAGTGACTTCCATCAGTAGAGAGCATCCCCTCTTTGCTCCCACATGGTTCATTTCACCAGGGTTTCTTTTATCTTGACTGGCCAGGCCCATGACCCCTGGGCACTGATAGTCCAAAAAACGACTGCAAGAGAGCATTACCGGGGCCATTGTGGAGACGGAAACAGAACTTAACTGGGTTAAGTTTTCTCTTCCATTCAATTTTATGTGTGTGTGTGTGTGTGACTCACTGACCTTCGTGTGTGTTTCTCGAACTGCCTGCGCCGAAAAGTTTTGTTCCTGGTTGCTTTAAAGGAACTTGACTGAACCGGAACTTGAATGGTGGAAGATTTGGAGCAGCGAAATTTGCGTCTCGGACCAAATGAAAAAAACATCTGAATTGCTAAACGTTCAGTAGAATTCACACATCTAATTCCGAAACAGAAGAAAAGAAAAGCCCGCCTGTCGTGGGCAGAACTTTCCAATTTCACGAGACTACAGAAAGTACCGTGTTTACTCTTTTTTTTTTTTTTTTTTTTTAATGCATTCTAGAAGAGAAATAAATGCCCTGGGTTCGCTGTAAAGACAAACATGAAAGCAAGCATCAAGAGTTCTTAAGGCCCTTTCTCTTGTGTTGCGCTGCTTTACCACTAAGGTAGCTTCTGCCTGTCTGACTGCTGTTTGAAGTCAGCAGAAGTCGGCAATATTTGCTTTTTTAGCGGCTCTCGCCCACTCTGTGTCTTTTGCTGTTTTTGAAAGCGCGAGCAGTGTGGCGTCTGTGTCGGTTCGCTCAGAAGCAGTAGCTCGGATTGGGGCATTTTGTTGGTCAATGCTCTTCCGTCTGAGGGGGCTGTAGCTCTCTGTTGTCACAGGGTGACGGGGAGGGGGTGATGGACGTGGGCAGCGATGGGAGAGCTGGAAGGGGTGCAGGAAGAAGCCAGGCTGGGGCCATTAGGGAGTGGCAGATAGCCTCGGTTCAAACCTGCTGGGGTGCGATCTCACCAAACAGCGAAGGATGGGCCAGTCTTAGTTTGCTCCCCCGTCCTTAAAAACAAGTGACAGAAGGTGAGAGAGAGGGAGATTAGATTAGAGTTTGACAGAGGAAAAAGTGGAAAGGTGCAACCAGTGCCAGATAGCGCGCCCAAAATCACTAAAACTGAACACCTGCTAATCACATTGTTCTTTCTTTCTTTATTAAGGCTGTGTACCTGTTTGCTACTAGAGTCAATGGACTTTGTTTTGGAGCAAATGTGGAGGATTTTTCGTGCTCATTCATCAGATTAAATCTTCCAGAGTCTGAAGTTGTTTTTTTTAATCTAAAAAGTAGCAGAAAAAAAAAGACCATTGCTATTATGAATCAGATTTTTTGTTCAAGCAAAACGTACGCGTGATACGAAAGCACTGACTGCAATCTTTGGTGCCTCCGTTGTTTTGTGGCTTTTAAAATGGCCTCCACGGCACGTTCCTCACCTTGTCAACCACGGCCTGGACTCCAGGTGAAGCCGTAGCTGTTTTCCACCACAGCCCGGCTTCATATCCTGGGCAAGTGCATCTTTGTGGGTTCACTGCACAGATTGTTGTTGTTAATGGCATCATCCAGGAAGTGTGTGTGTGTGTGTGTGTGTGTGTGTGTGTGCCAGAGCTGCTCCTTTTTCTTTGGCGGAGGTGTGTGTGTGTGTGTGAGAAGGGAGGCTGCAAGGCTGCTGAGACCTCGGCGTTATCAGCACCAGATGCACGTTGACTTCAGACTTTCAATGGAAGGTAAAGAGAGAGGGGAGGGAAATTAATGAGAGCCATAAAACCAGCGGGATAAATAATTAGCCGACTGGTTCTGAGATCCGTCCCTTTGGTTTCACGGCTTCAAATAAATTCTCCCTCCAAAGTTTCTTTGTCAAAAAAAAAAACCTGCGAGTCGGTGCTGTTAGCTGCTGCCGTCGTATTCATGTTTGAATCTTCGTCTGTCTTTTTTTTTAAGGTTTAACTGTCAGTGTTTTGCTGTGCGCTCTCGTCTGTGAGTGGCAGGTTTCTCTGTCCTGCCACAGATAATTGGCCGGACCACAGAATCCTTCAAACCTGGGCTGCACAGATGAGAAAGAAAAGAAGAAGAAGAAGGGAAAAAAAACAAAAAAACAGAATTTTCAGCTGTCATTATGAAGTTCATAAATCATCTGGATGACAGAGTGTCATACTAGTGTCAGCGTTCCTGTTTTAGAATAATTAGTGTCGTAATGCTGCTTGTTTACTCGTGGTTCGAGTTAACCGAGCCCGTAGAAAGTGGGGGTGGGCTTCTCTTTATGCAGGTACCGGAACCCGACGGGTCTGTTGGACCCGGTGATGTCATTTCGCTGAACCGATTGCCACCTTGCTGCGCCCCTGACGGGATCAAAGCTCATTTTTTTGCTGCATTAGAGGACACTTTGTGCCAGTGTGCTGATCTGGAGTGTTTACATGCGCCTCGCTCCCTGAGGATTTTGTATTATTGTTGTCACACTGCATGGAGCGCAGCCACTTGCATTGTTCTAATACGCCAATGGTAGATTTCAAAAAAAAAGAAGAAGAAGAAGAAAAAAAGCTGAGCAATCACTGAAAGACTTACATTCTCCTGCTGTGTTTGATCGCTATTCACACGTCTGGGCTAAGTAATCTTCCCCTCTAATCTCATTGGCAGATAGAAATAAACAGGCAGCGCTCTAAATGACATGAGCGAACATGGTAGGATTATGGTAATTTTGTGGAGAAGTAACAATATTTATAAAATAGTTGTTTAAAAAAAAATCAGTTTTCAGCCCCCCAAAAGAAGCAATCAATACATCATGAGTAAATGGTTGAAAGGTGAACATGGTTTGAAAAGCAGTTTTCCGGGTGAATGTCAAAATACTCTGATAATTACTCAGATTTGGAGGATAAGTAAGTTACGCCTGATTAATAGTTTATGGAGCAAATAAGAAAAAAAAACGAACCATCCAGATCAACATGCCTGTACCGCTGATTGATTTTTAGGACTTTGGCCTTTTTTTTTTTTTCTTCTTCTTTCTAATCTCTTCCAACTTGACATTTAGAAAGTCAGAAATCAATTATGTCTCCTTCTCAAATGAAAGGCAGCAGCAAAAACTAGTATATGACTTTAAAGTCCGCCTCGCTCGCCTTTGACACGGCACATCACAAAGGGAAAGGAAAATCACACTGCATACCTGATCTATAAAAAAAAAAAGCCTTTGAAATGGATTGCTGGGTGGGATCCAGCCTGGCACAAATCGTGGCATTGATGGCACGGCCTCTGGGCGTGCGGATGCTTGGCCAGGACAAGATGGTTGCTGGGCCTCCCCCCCCGTATCAGTGGGCACCGACCCCATCCTCTGGGAGCTCCTAAGCCATGCTGTCTGAAGAAGAACTGATGGAGCTGGCAGTGAGCGCGGGCACGCCAACCCGGTTTTATTTCAGTCGAAAAAAGGAAGAAAAAAAAAAAAAAAGGAACCCCAGCCACGATCTTATCGTCTTCAGTCACCGGGCGCAGCCGCTTTTTCGCCGAGGCTGACCGAGATGAGTTCCCAACTATAAACTTTGCGCCTTAATTATTCATTCCACCTCCACCAGTTGGCGAGCCGCTCATTGATATGATAAGCGTGGCCGCCTCAGACAGGAAGTTGACAGCTGCAACAGTTTTTTTTTTTTTTTTAGAAAGAGTTGATAACAATCCACAGGGCAATAAAACTTCCACCTTTGATGAGAAGTTGAAAAGAGAGTGCTCCACTGTTGGCTTGGCAGAGCATTAGACATGGCTGCAGGCGGGCTGGGGCCGGCGAGGGATGGAGCTGTTTTAATAGGCCTCGTCCAGAGGTGACGGGGGCGCCGAATGCACTAAACTGGAGGTGTGAGCCGGGGCTGCCACTACATATCTTTTGTCTTTCATTATCTTTATTTCCTTATTATTTTAAATGGCCAGTGTGTGTGTGAGTGTTCCTTTTTTTTTTTTTTTTTCCTTCTTCTTCCCTAGAAGCTTTTTTTTGATATCCATTTAGATTGGGGCTTCATTAAAAAAACCTCAGACAATGGAGTGACTTCTAATTAAGAGGTGCCGCATCTGGCCCCTGGCACCCTATCCCGTTGTTCCATCTATTTTGCTGGGGAGAATTCATTTGTTTCTTAATTAAGAAAAACACCAATAGCGTGAAAAATCTGCTTATGGTACCTGAATCCTAATTAGCTAAATAGTGAGGGGAAGGGGAAATCACATTCCAGTAGCCCTAGAAATGAACTCCGAGCTGATAAAAATGAACTAACTAGCCTTGCATAAATCCAAGCTGAGGAGAAAGTGTACCATCATTATGGCTAAGACAATATGCAAACTATCTTCAAAGAAATCAAATTGCCGGAATGTTTTCATTTGCATGTATTAACCATTAACATAATGAGCAGAAGTGACATTGGACCCGGATTGTGTGTCTGTTCGGATTGATAACTCTGCTGCATCTGCAAATAGTCTCCACTGCAAAATTATGCTAGCAGTCAAATCAGCGTTGAACTGGGGAGCAAGAGGCAGAGCGATGGAGAGAGGACGGCAGAGACAATCGCAGGGGTAGAAGGAGAGAGGGAGAGAGGGAGAAGGAGCGATGGAGTGGGGAGAGGAAGAGTGGAGGCTTTTGCTTCCTTCCGTTTTATCGGGAAGCTCGGCGCAAACCTGCTGCAGTGTTGAATCGGAGCCATCATCCTCTGACAGCTATCCTTAAACAGGAAGGTACAGCGAGTCATTGTCTCTAAGGCTCTGCAGAAAGCTGCTGTGTGTGTGTGTGTGTGTGTTTCCATGTGTGCCAGTGTGTTTGGAGTAGACACACACACACACACACACACAGGGATGAGCCCATGTGGCTGCTAGCTAGGGACAACCCTCAACTGGGCACACTTCACACTCCTCTCCCCCAACCCACCACCACTACGCACCCACACGCCTGCTCACACACTCTTGCATGCATGTGTTAACTTCTATGCCCCAACACACACACACACACATATCGAAGAGCTTCCAGGATACCAAAGGCTCACTTATCTGCTCCGTAAAGACTCACCATGGCCCACATTGGCGAGTTGGCGGGCAACCAGCCAAACCCACTGTGTGTTCACCACTGCAGGCAGAGCAATGCAAAACACCCAACTGTCTTCCACGTTCAAAATCATTTTGAATTTTTTTTTCTTAATTTTTTTTTTCCCAGCCTGCTATTTCCCAGGATCAGCCTCTTAGGTCAAATTATTCAATTAAGTGTCTGTTTATTACTGATACCAAAGCTGGGTGGCGGTTCTACTTATCACCTTTTTTGCAGATTGGTGTTCCCGCGGAATACCACCATAAAGATTGCCTTGGCTGTAATTAAAATGGCACAGGGACAAATTTGGCGCCGAGCGAAGACATGGGGAAAACGAGGGGGGGGGGATTGCAGGGGCTACGTTCGGTTGGAGAAGTTGACTCTCTAAAGCGGCAACGTTTTTGCTATGATACACCAAAAAAGGGGAATGTAGAAGAGGGGGATCGATTGTTAATTGTTGTTATCGTGGTGGGTTTTTTTGAAAGATATGCTCGTGAATAAAAGGTGGTCTATGTGGGTCTGGCTGAAGGAGTCAAGTCGGTGGTTTCTGTTGCTGTTTAGATGTGCTAAACGCCATCCGGGCTAACATCCATCCGCGGGCTTTTGCGTTTGATGACTTGTTGGCAGGCTGTGGCGACATGTGTTCCCGCTCCTCGTGGCAACCATACCTTTTTCACCGCCTTTGACTTCACAAGCCCGTATATGACTTCTCAGGGAGAGAGAAAGTAGGAGTGAAATCAAAGCACCAATAAGCTCAGACTGTTAAGCTAGAGAGTGGAGGGGGGGGAGAGAGACCTGAGCGACTTTGGATTTTGACAGGATCTTCCTGTGCTCTCCGACAAAAAATTAACATTGTTATCGCAGATAGCTGGTGATGTTTTTACTTTGCTCGGTTGTACATTTTTTTGGGGGGGTAAATGTGTAAAAAAAAAAAATTGTAAACCGAGCCTCTAACGGTTCCCTTAATGACGCGGATCTTGCTTTTCTTCCCCCGGATCGCGTCTTAGCGGGCTTCTCGGTTGCGGGATGGCTGATATCGGAATATTAAAAAGGGAGTTTCAAGCTCATCTGCAAATGTGATTTGCACATATCACACTTCTGCAGTCGTCAAGCTGCTTCATCGCCAGGCTTTCTGAGCAAAGAAGACAGGGGAGGGGAGGGAGGAAGGAAGGGAGGAAAAAAAAAGAAACAGAAAGATGCACATATGGGTTGCTATTGATGTATTCCATTTCTGACCTAATTTAAATCCCTGCCAACAAGCTCATATGCATACTGTACATTTGCTAAATTACAGAGTGTAAACCTTGCCTTCTCCCAGAGACAGGTGTAAACATCAGTGTTGTCCTAATGCACTACCAGTTAAATATGATAATCGCGCCGCGCTGCAATGGAGCACCAAATAATTTGGACATCATTTTGATGCCTGAGGGGCCCAGGGGAATGCCCTCCAGAACCAAGGTGGCCCATTGACATGCCTTCCACGCCAAGATATAATTATGGCTGCCTGTCTTTGTTCCTTCCCGAGTTTCCTCTCAGAGCACCAGTAATTATTTGTGATATTTTGGTATTCTTTTGCGAGGGAGTCGCTCTCCGCGGACTCGAGCATTACATGGGTGTAAATGAAGTTGCGAGGAAGCTGCCAGGTCCCAAAGTTCAGAACTGTGAGTGTAACAGTTAAGTTGTTACGGGTGGGAGGGAGGGAGTCCTGTCTACGAAGCCCGATGTGAAATTTTATTTAAGATCCTGACATGTGACGAACTCGCATTTCTCCCCATTTTGGTTGGCCGCTCCCGGTGTCATCTGCGGGGCTATCTGTGCAGGGACTTTGCCGATAATAAGGGGGCAGTGCCAGGATATCTTTAGGGTGCGCGAGTGTGCCGCGCGGCGGTTTGTTGTCATGATAATCCCCTCATTTGTAACGCCGGGATCAGCGGGTTACAGCTCTCCACTCGCCTCCCGTGTCAAGACTTGGGACTGGCGAGGTGGATTGTCATTTCTGAAGCGATGTTTTGACAGCGCCTCACTTTGCTCGTACGCTGCGGCTCAAAGGTCAGAGCTGTGCCACTTCCATTTACCGTGCATGAGCACTCCATCCCTGAGGAGCTCTCCGCATCCCCCACCCCCCCCCACTTCACCCCACCTCAGCCCCTCTAACACACACACACTTACACACTTACACACAGCTGTTCTTTGCGCCTCTCACTGTTTAACTCACTTGTTTAAGGAGATGGCTGTCAAGACTGGTCCCACACAGTTTACGGCTCCCAAACCGAGGGCCGATCACAACTTCTGAACATTTGTATTGGAGTGAATGGGGAAACTGCTCTCTATGATGGCTGATTTCCCCCTCTGCAACCGTTCCAATTAGCGTATCAGGGACAGCCATCTCTTCCTCAGTCACTAATGTCCTCACCTGCTAGGTGTTTGAAAAAAAAAGAAGAAGAAGAAGAAGAAGGAGAGGAAGAAGGAAACACATACTCTGGTGTGATTGTTGCAGCAGCACAATGTCTCAATGGTGTAGCTGTCATCCATTTCCCTGCGCAGCTCAGTGCCACCCCTCACTTACAGAGGCAGGTCATGTCAACCAAATAAGGCACTTGTCAGTAATACAAAAAGACATTGTTGCCGGCCCATTGTTACCTGCTCTGCCAGCTATCGTATAGAAAGTGATAGAGTGACGGTGTTTTTTTTTTTTTTTTTTGAGCACACAGCCCCAGGGGTATTATGGGTGTAAATCTCCCTCACACAGTTCTGCTCCAGGCCAGGAGGAGCATCATCATTAGCCGCAGCAGATGGAGGGGGAGGGTGGAGGAGGTGTGTGTGTGTGTGGGTCTCCAGCGCTGTTTTCCTACCCGCCGCTGTCAGCCTCTTACTGCTGGAATCTGGTTTGATACAACGCGAGCTGTTGGGAGCAGCAGCGGCAGACAGTGAATGATGAAACCCTCCTGAAATCGGTTGAAAGCTACAGTATGGCCGAACCCCAGGAGACTGATTCATCATTTATTGGTGAAGTGATGATAGTGGAGGTTCGGTTAAAGCGCCGCCGTGTCTGGTCGCGCGTCGGTGTGTTCCTTTATTTTTTTTGGTGGCGGGGACAAAATAAATAAATAAAAAAGCGGCAACCGCGCCGGAGTTTGACTGGTGGTCTCTGATACGAGCAAGACGCAAATTAATGCGGCTTTTTTGGAGAAAGGAAACAAAACTAAACAAACAAAAAAATCAAAGAAAAAAGCATTTTGGATCATTTCTCGACTCACGTTACAGGAAATCAAATATTTTCTGAATGGGAATCGCCGTGTCATGTCAGTGTCTGGGCAGCTTAAGTCATTTTTTTTAACCTATTAAAGTTATTTTTACAGGTCAAAACATAAGGAAATAAATTTTTTGTGCTCTTCAAATATCTGTTTCCTGGAATTTTTTTGCTCCACGTACTCAATGATCCACTCAAACAAATGACCTGTTCGATAAACCTAAAACAGAAATCATGCGAAGCATTTCTACACAACTGAACTCCTTTCTTTCAACATTAACCCATTTAGTTGTTTGTGCTTTCTACACTCAGGTTGGGTCAACTCAATGTGCTGGTGGTCATTATGATGATTTAGGCTGAATAAATTAATTCAAGTTGATTTCATATTATGGTATCAAGTTGACCCAAGTAACATTGAACTTGGTGTAATACACAGTTTTAAACATTTCTTTACAATCAGACATTTTTGTCTGCCTAAATATGGCAATGAAAGTTGTCAAATACACAAATTAGGACTCTGTTTAAGACCGGATAAATTTCCCAGATGATAAGAAAACAAAAAAAAAAGGAAATCAGTTAATTTGCTAACAAACATGTTCCAGTTTCTGTGGAATTCCAAGCTAATCAGACGAATCATTTATCAATAGGGACTATTTCTCTCCAGCAGCCATAGCTGCTCATCGATGCAGCAGTATTTCACCGTGTATTGGAGGCATGCTGTCCAGGGATTAAGTGATGTGTGTGTGTGTGTGTGTGTGTGTGTGTTGTCTGAAGCTCTGGCAGAATCCTAATCGTCCTGCACGAAGCTTCACATGGCCACATCAAGAGTTATGAGGAAGGCAGAAAGAGAAAGAACGGAGGGGGGAGAAGGAAAAAGCCCATCTCGGTCTGTGTTTTAAAGGACAGTGCTTTGAATGTCATTTGACAATTTCCTTTTAATTAGAACTAATTTACAGAAAGATGCCCAGCAGCTAATCTTTACAGGATAATTAACTTCTATTTTCTTTACTTTTAATTAAAAAGTGGGGAAAGATTTAGCTGATCCACGAAGAATTGTTCTTTTGAAATGTTCATCAGACTCCACACTTCTTTTGGCATTGGTAATATTTAGATCCTATCTGCCCCGCTCACAGTCTCCGCTGAGTTATTGCAATGATTTTCTCCCCCCTTATCCGGGGTATTAAGAAGTAGAACTATCAATAGTAGAAATAGGGAACCAGAGGCAAATTAGAATTGAATTAATGAAGAATTTATTGCAAAAAGGAACCCCCTCCATCCTTCGTAACGCTGAAATGAAATTGACATCTTAGATATATCCATATCATAGAAGTTCCTTGGTGGGAGAAATGCTGTTTAATCGACATTATTTGATACAGTAATCAGCTTTTTTTTTGTTCTTTGATTTCTTTGAAATCTTTCTTGACTAAAAGCTTGGCGAGACAGTTTTTCACATGCGCAACTATTTTAGCCCTCCCCGCGGGCCACCGGGGCGTGATGAATTTTCTGCTTTGTGGGTTAAACAGCAGCAGTTCTAATAAGCATTTAGGACACAGTCAAGATGTCTTGTGTCCCTGCCGGACGAGAAGTACCCCGTCCATTTTCTTGCGCCCACTGTTAGCACCTTCCAACAGACTTTACTTAGTGGAGATAAAGTGAGCCAATATGAGGTGAGCTCGCCGCAGACGGAGCCTCCACTCATCTGCAAACGAGCCGGTGGCTGAAGATGGATGCCCCCACTTAACCATGATAGCTCCCTGGAGGAGCCTCACTCAATGGCTTCATTAAAAGTGAACGTTCTAGTGAAAAGCCCGCTTATAAACCAGTAATTAAGACCACACATATTTTTACCTGCTTTGTTTCAGCTGTCACCGCTCGGCGTACAGGCGCACGGTTAGCTTATATTTCCCTATAAGTAACAGGACGCCGCCGATGAATCATGTGGCCTGACGAGGAGCAAGCGCGCAACAGGAAGCGCTATTTCCACAGCACGTTCTTGCATGAAAACCAACGTTATGCCGCAAAAAAAAAAATGACATTGATATGATTTAGGAAGCAAAGCCTTGTGACTTTCATGGACTTCCTGTTGTAGCAGTGTCCACTCGGACGTGTGCGCTCGCGTCTGTTTCTGTCCGCCCTGGAGAGCAGCACCCACAGCGAGCTCCACAGAGAAACTGGCTGGCGTCTGCCGAAGCCCTCGGGCACGCTCAGAGGTGCCTCCAGCATTTTAATGGCGTAGTCAAATGCCAGCGCGTTCTCATGCCGTTCCAAACTCCCAACTCATTGGACGCAGAAGCAAGAGTGTGCTATTTCCCTTCAACGGTCCGGACAGAAACGACCGGGCGCCACAACACAAGCGGCTCGGCAAACTCAGCGAACACGCTGGGATCCAACGTCGGGTCTGATTGAAATAATAGACTCGACCGGAATTGTGTTAACGCTGTGTGAGAAACGTGAGGGAAGAAATCGTCCATTTAGAAATGGTTATTATTATTTATTTCTTTAATTTGTGTGTGGAGAAGACAAAACGAGCAGCCAGGAGGAATCGTTCCCAGCCAGTGGGTGTGTCTCAGTCTTTCCGCACAAAGCCCCCAAATGAAAAGTGATGTAAACTCCTAAACGAGTGATTTCATCGGGTTGCGTTCAGACGCCGTGTCATCTTTGGTGCTGCAGCCTCAAAGAAGTGTGTGTGTGTGTGTGTCGGAGGATGTGAGTACATTTATTCAGCCTACGCCCACTACACATCCACCCTCCCACCTTTTCTCTTTTTTTTTTTTTTTTTGTCTCCCACCATTTCCAGATGAGCGCCAGTGTTTTTGAGCAGTTTGTTGACTGTTGATTGTAAGTGCCCGAATTTAGGAAGGCAGCCATTTCTAATCAGGAGAATTACATTGCTTAGCAACCGGAAAATCAAGTTAAACAATACCGTCGCTTGTTCTCGCTCGCAGACTTGCAGCTTGGAGAACACATCAGCCTCCAGTGAAGCTGCTCCACGCTCCTCCCAACACACACACACACACACACACACACACACACACACACACACACACATCCACATCCACATTTCCACATAAGCAGCCATTCACAACAAAACAAAACACAAGTGCTAATTTGCTTTTGACTTACGATAGAGCGTTCGCTCCACATTCAGTTTGATCACAGAGTGTACAGCTCTCGTTTATTTATGTTTTTGTACATTTATGTCGTATGTGGAAAAGACGTTGGAACCCTTTGAGGGTTTCTGTAGCACACAAAGCTATTAGGAGTTGCATAAATGCTATCTATTTCATTACAGTGATCAAGGATTAAATTAGGAGCTTGAGCCCTGTAACATATACGCTAAGTCTCCTTCAAGGCTGAGGGAGCCCTCTGCTTCCCAAAGGTCATTAGAGCTGAGGAGACAGTATGGCCCCTAGTCTCTTCTTGCCTTCTACACCGTCTCCTCCTCCTCCTTCTCCTCCTCCTCTCGCTGGTCTCTCTCTCTTGGCCACCAAACCACCTCACGAGGATTTCTCGTTTCCTCCCACCCCTCGCGAAAGTTTCCGAAAGTGAGGAAGGCCCCGGTATCAGTGTTGGCACAAAAAAAAAAAAAAGGGGGCCTGTTATGTTGGAGCGGAGTTGGCAGGGCTCGAGCCGTGTGGCCTCCTTAGATTTTTTTAGGACCGCATTATGCATTCATGTTTAGTCTCAGGTGCTGCGTTTTATCCCCCCTCCCTCCCCTCCCCCCAGGGCCCAGCTTGGACACATTTTCAATGGGCCCTTTTTTTTTTTTTTTTTTTTTGGATGGCAAAACTGTATAGGTGGGTGCAAAAAAGCAAAAAAAAAGATTTCCATGCTTATAGAGATCTGCCGCTTTGTTCTGTCAGATTCAATTACCTCACCTCTAATTAGGGAGCTATAGAGGAGGCTGGGTTTGTGATCCACACATCACACTGTGGAGCCTGCTGATAGTGGGAGCTATCGCTATCACCGCCCGGCCACAAGCTTCCCACATTGCAGACGGTCGAGAAAGCACGCCGTGGAATTAGCAGTCACTTATACAGCTTTTGCACATGCCCACATCTTTCCTTAGAGCTCTTCTTTTCTTGTTGTTTTTTTTTTTTCTTTAGGTGGGAGCTTTTGGGGAAAGGTTGGCACCTTTTCTCTTCCCATTTTCTGTTTTCATCCACTAAGGCTCAGACTGTAGTGGAGAGTATTTTTCTGAAAGATATGGGTTTTTTTTTTCTCCTCCACCTGTGTCCATAATTCTCTCTCTTTCCCGCACCCCTTCCTCTGTGACTCATTAATCCTCTGTCCGTCACGCGGTCTCGGAGTGTCACCCCGTTTTATGGACTCGGTGGGGGCATTAACGTTTCCCTCGCCGGAGCTCCACTCTGCATGGCCGATCCCTATCAGGCGGAGGCCATGCCACGAACAAAAGAGCCGCCGTGATCAAGCCGGCGTTCAGCTAGCAACGTCTCTATTAGCACGGGCCGCTCCTGCTCTGAGTGGGGCTGACATTTCTCCCCGGAGCCGGCGGAGTGTGGGTGATCCAGTATGAGGGTGTGGATGACGGGACTGCGTGGGTGCAGGTGTACCTGGACGCTGACCCCCGACTGAGAGGGTGTAGTTTCCTCAAACACCCTTTTGATAATTCAGCAGATGTTACTCTCTGTGTGAGGACGAGTTCGGCAAACCAAGCAAAGCCAATAAATTTTTGGCGCGGGAAAGGCTGAACTGCAAAAGCTCCAACCCTCGACGATCCCAAAATTTATGACAGGAGCGCAGTTAGTAATTCAGAGGTGTATTTTTCATGACAACGCCTTGAATTAATCAACTAGATGGTTCCTAAGCTGCCAAGATGAGTCTGAAATAAAACAAGATCTTCTTCTGACCCTTAAAGATCTCAGAGACTGGGCGGCTCAGAGCATCACCTGATCCATTTACTCCTCGTGTCGTACAGAAAGCTTCCTTTGGTAGTTTATTGTGCTGCTGTTGGATGTTTGCCCAAAAATCAGCCCAAAGAGTTGTCTCACGTTTGACAACGGGCTGTACAAATCATCGAGAGGGCAAGCCATGCTCGCCATTTTATTGTTTCAAACACAGAAACAGAAGGGGGGTCCACTAGGTACGGTATGTCACTACTACAATACACTCGTTCAGTCAGGTTCTCAGGTTGACCCTGGTGGAGCTCTGAGAAGACGATAAAGCTTAGTAACAAAGTTTCTGACTGTTGCCCTGCCCGGTGCCCTCCTATCACCTTACTTGTGCCTCAGTCTCCTGGCCAATGGCGGGTTGCCCCTCTGACCCGGGCCTGACTTCTCTCCGAACGTGCCTCTGTGAGGATGGAGGGCAGGTCCCTGCTTCCTGCTCTGAGGTGCAGCGTGCCTCACGGTCCCGGGCCCAAACGTCAGAACTCAGTGCCCGGTGCTGCTTGACGGTCTCGCCCTGCAGCCTTGTTCTGAGAATTACATCCGCACAACCAGCAGCGATGTGTGAACATAAAGCTATGTTCGATGCGCATAGCTGTACACAGCAAAGTCCAGCCCAGAATAAACAGTCCTGATGATGCAACTGCACAGGTTCTATACCTGCTGCTGAGTAAAGCTAAAAGAAGAATATGCTGCTACTTGAAATGGTTTGTTATCGCTAACATTTCACTTTTAAGTCTTGTAAAATGGGAACATTTAAAGTGGCGATAACGGTGGAGCTGTGAAATCTGCCTTATTTATTTTTAAACCCATCTTAGGAACTTTAGATCTGCATTTTATACCTTTTCACCTGATTTGTGTGTGTGTGTTACAAAGAGGCGTCGCGCCGCAGTGTCGTTGGCCATCTGAACTCCGGTCGGAGGCTTGATAAGAGGCAGAAGGCGGCAGACATTCCTCTGGCCCAGTTCGTCAGCAGAGCCTATAGAAATGCAGTGGCGAGCGTGGGTCACACAGCGAATGTGACAGGATTTTAAACAGTACACAACTAAATATAGCAGGGACGCCACTATCAGAAAATGAGTTAGGAGTGTGGTGCTGGTCGTTTAGAAAGTCATTATTCTTATCGTTGCTGTCTCTGAAATAATTTCAGGTCTCTCCATGCAATGAATACTGTATAATAAACTAAACACGTGAGAATGCGAGCAAACTTTCGCAATCTACGTGGCCCTCAAGAAGTAGCCACCAGGCCCCCCTTTAATGTCTCTGACTGGGTGGGATTCTTCATTTTTTCCATATTCAGTAAGGCCTCCGGTATCTCTATCAGTTTGAAAATGCTCCATTTAGTTACTATCTGCTAGAGTGGGGAAGTGAGATGCCCTTATTCTGAGTCTATTAAACCTCAATTCTATCTCATCTTATCGAGCTAATCTTTGTGTCTTATTGACCATGAAGTTTATCTTTCATCTCCCTTTACCCTTATTATCGCACAACACTGTAGGTCTATTTTCCGCGGAGCAATGGCGCTGCTGTATTTGCGAGCAACAGAGGAAGAATCATTTAGTTGTACACGCGATTCTCATTCAGCTGTGTAATGGAATGTGTACCGAGTGCGCGTATAGAAATGTATTTCCCCGCTTTCTTTCACACTGTCTTCATTTGCCTCGGCAGAAGCTTTTAACGCCAGTCATACAACCTCCCCTTGATACCGCCGATATCTATCTCCCGGTATCATCCTAAGCGATGGCCGCCTCATCGAGTCACTTCACGCCTCACTTCACTCCTCGGCGAATCGGCAGAAGGCATCAGATAAGATCCATAAAACTGTATCCTCATTTAAAAGCGGCACTCGGGCCTCCGCAGTGTCTTATTAGAGACCGGCGCGCTAATTCCTTTTCATGTCCGGGGCTCCTGCAGATGCCGGCTCCTACAAAGGAGTCATTTATAAGACTAATGAAAAGAGCGAGCAGTTTGTGGACATCAGGGGGGTCTTTTTATGGGGCTCGGCGGAAGAAGAAAGACAACCAGGAGAGGCACACCAGCCCCATTTTCCGAGCTGAAATTATTGCTTTATTAAAGCTGAGGGGCTTTCACTCCTGCCGCAGCAGAACAAACACGGAAAGGAGAGGACACAAGTGCACTCGGAGGCGCACAGCGATGAAGAGGAAGCTGCGACAAAGCAAAGCTCACGTGTGACGAGCCGAAACCGAAACGGTCGTCCCAAAATTTAAACTTAAACGCTAACATTACAGGGGTGATTCTAGTTGGAGGATGTTACAGCTCTCCTGCTTTTGTTTGGTCTTATTTCTTCAAAACTACCCCTGCCACCCCCTACCCCCACGGTAATTTACAGGGAGACACTGCAGACATGTTTCTGGTGAGACAGAAAAGGTGCACAAGATGCAACATTATCTTAATAACATTCAAAAACGCCGGGCGGGGTGTTTTTTTTTTTCTTTTTTTCCCCAAACTAATACAATTCAGGTAGCAGTACAGCAATTCCATCAACAGCCCTGATTGAAGCACGAATGTTAATATGCAAATACCAAAAGAGATGTACGGCTACAAGCAAAACTCTGAAATCATTTAGATTTTAAAGAAATAATATTGCACAGAGAGAGGGAGTGGGGGGGTTAGAGAAAAAAAAATTAATCACACAGAAAAGTGTCTCCTTTAAGATTGCACCGGTGTATTACCCGGAGGCATGGAATGTAAATGGAAAAATCAACATCGTACCCCGTGATAAGGCTAACAAATTAATAAAAAAGTATTTTCTTTTCCTCCCCGCCACGCTGACGCCTGCGCGAAAAGTCGAGCGAGGACCTGTGTCCCCCCCCACCTCGCCTTCCGTACTGCGTGAGGTTTTGTTTCGCAGGTAGCGGGATTAACATCAGCGCTCAACCTTGGCTGCGTGACAACTCGGGGTTCTCCCGAGACACGCAGCCACAATGGGCTTTCGCATTAGCTGCAGGAGTACTTTGTCAAAACCCACCTGTAAATCAGAGTATTATTCATAAGGCTTTATCTGCACCTGAACTGAACATCTGAGCAGTCAAAGTACACAACTCCTGTGTTTTGAATTGCATCTGGATTGGTAGGATTGCAAGGCAGAGAGGTTTTTTTTTAACTTTTTGTATTATTCTTTAAAGCCTGAAGGATGTGATGAAACCACTGAACATCTATCTCCCTTGTGTGTGTCTGTGTCTGTGTCTGTGTTTGTGTACAATTTTGTGTGTGTGTGTTCCCTCAGGTCCTCTGGAGGATGGCCTGGAGGAAGAAGAGGAGGAGTGCGTCTCCGAGGAGAACGAGCTCCTGGCCAAAGACGAGTTCTCTGTGGAGGAGAACTTCACGGCCGAGTTCGAGGCAGAGAACTTGAGCTGTGAAGACATGGAGTACTTCTGCAACAAAGGTGCGGATGTGAAAAGTTTGGTTTGTTAAAGAAAAAAAAAAAGCACACTGGAGTTCTCCAACCTGATGCTACACAATATGTTTATCCAAATGGGTACCAAGCATTAAAAAAGAAAGTTCTCTAAATGTTAAGCTCCTGCCAGTTTCGTCTGATAAAATTTCTCTTCCTGCTCCGCTCAAACTTGGCAGAACTCGCGTGCGTTTGAGGATTTCTCCTGCGTCGCCGCCTTGAGCTGAAGCGTTCCCGGGATCTCACTTTGGATGTGTGATCCCGGCAATCCACCGAAGAGCAGTGGTTTGATCTGAGAGGGAGATGGCTCTTTCCTCTGTGATAGCACTCTGAAGATACGACGCACTACACCCAACGCTCCCGAGTGCGCCGAACTCCCCCCCCCCACAGTCCCGTGAGCCTGCGCTGAGGCTCTGTGAACACTCGGCAGCACCTGCCACAGCTCGGAGGTCCAGCACTATAAAGAACCTCAGCGTCGCCAAACGCGTTCGAGTCCTCTTTGAACTCCAATTCAATTAGATCGCCTCTTTGTGTGTTTATTTCATTTCGGTCACACCTTGCCATCACAGGAGCTAATTTGTGGTCCCGCTTCAGGTTACGGTGTGAAGATGACAGACTTGTTCCACCTCCCCCCGCCCCCGAATCCTCCTCTTCCTACCCTCCGGTTGTGTTTCCTCTCGCTACCCCAGGTGTCCCCACTCGTATTGGCGCGCGGATGCCTTGAATTGGACTTTTTTAATGACGAACCAGCGCTTTGAATGCCTGCCTCCTCTTTACCCTTTGAAAGAAAATATTGTTTAGAGTTATTTCTTCGCACTTCCAAAAAAAAACTGATGTGCCTCGTGGGATTACATTATGCCAGACTAAACAAATCCTTCATGCTTCAGGTGTGGCTTTGCCCCAGCAATCGTATCAGTGGTGTTCGCCTTTTGTTCTTTGCTGCGAGTTGAATGGCGCAATTGTTTTTAAAAATTGCAATTACCGGCAACGTCTCGGCTTGTAAAAACTCCAGAACTTCAAAGTGCAATGGATGGGCCTCTTAATAGCCCAGCAGCTACGAAATAGATGCTGCAGAACGGAATGGCGGGGAAAGTAGGGAAAAATAAAGTCCAACTTTTGAAAATCTTCAAAGAACATTGTCGGAGCCATTTGATACTCTCTTTGTTTTGGATAAAACCACCAGAAACTAAGACTCAAATCTTCTTTCCATGTTTATGAATAAAGTCAACACGACATAGCAATCCCATATGTCAAATACCACTTTCCGTGGGCATTGGTAATCTGTTCCTTGTCACACACGAGCCTTAGCAGTCAGATTTTTTTGTACTACTTTGCTATCTAAGCTTACAGTAGCTAAGTCCCCCATTGCCTCCTAAGACCCAAACGATGTACTATCCGCTATTCATTCTTCTTTGCGGCAAATTCAGTGCAATCTTCAGGTGTAGCCATTTCCCCCGTGATCCTTTCCTCAATTAGATCTGTTTAAAACTAATGTCATAGTGGCTTAAATTTACCCCACTTATGTGAAATGGCTGTGAATTAAACAGGATGCAATCCTGGCGGCATTAAGTGGTTTAAGTGTGTTATTCCTCAAATATAGAAGGGAAAAGAGAGCCCCCTTGATTAACTAAACCCTCTCAAATGTGATGGCATGCTGTAATTAGCCCTGTGCGGACTCGAACGTGGGTTTTAAGGCAGCCACTCATCCCATGGCCTTTATCTCCTACTGCTTCCCGGAGAATAAGGTCTCCCGTGTGAGGTTCCTCTTCTGAGCAGTGACTCTCCGGTCTTAGCTTAGCCTTGTATCTGTGTAGTCACTCGCTGAAATGGGCTTGTCAGGGGGACCTAAAACCTCCATTAAAAGTTTCAGTCTATAATAGGTATTAAAAAGCTGTAGGAACACAAAGAGGAGTACCAATTTTCATTAACATATGAAGCACTTATTAACTTTGATCAGAGAGCGGTGAAGTAGCAAAGCCGCTTAAAGGCGCAAAGGTCAAGAAGTTGAATGCCACCAAAGACTCAGCCATTTGCCTTACCCTTGCAGAAAAAGACTCCCCAGATAAGTGCATGGAGCACCTTGACGTTCCATTTTGGTCTGAGGGTGAAGAACCAAAACATGTAGTGATGGTCCATAACTTAGTTAATCATGTCATGCCTCTCGTAGAGTTTTGCTGGCTTTATTAATTTAGTTTATTAAGATGCTATTGGCTTCTTTAGCAGCATCATGCAGTAATCTTTTCCAAACCCCTGCATCAGTGGCTCCTAAAGTTTCTCTTACGTTTTGACTCTTCCTTCACTTCATTACTGGGCCCTTAGTATCAGCTAACCAAGCATATATTTTTCTAATTTTAATCAAATTGTTTTTAGATTACTAAAAAATTTTAATTCTACGCTCTCTATATTTATGAAAACTTATACTAAAACAGGAATACACTGTACCTTTGTTGTCGGTAAAAAACTTTGAAACAACAGAAATGTAACAATGGTTCTTTCAGTGAACAAAACATTCACAATGCAACTATAAAAACGTATAGCATTTTATTTAAAATTCCATATCAGCAGTAATTTACCAGCAGCTGTGATGGCCAGAATTTTACCGTGAAAGCTAATGACATTGTATGAAGCAGTACATGGTAAATTGGGGAATTTCCGGTAAAATAACAGCAGCTGAAGTTGCCGGAATTCCATAGTAAAAAATAAAATGGTACTGTATAAGCTTATACTGCCTACTCTTTATTAAACTCTAAATTTTATAGTCTAAGACTTTTTTTTTTTTGCTTTTTAGTAAATTATCATAAAATTATATATACAAAAACTTTTGCTTCGTAAATAATGGTAAAATAACATGTTGCAACTGTAAAACTTTGAGGTATTTTAAAATGTCAGATTTACCGTCATTTACCGGCAGCTCCGGTTGCCCGGATTTCACAGTCAAATATGTGATGACAATATAAAAGATACATCTGGATATCACAATTATACTTCACCAACAACAAATCTGATAGTTAGCAATTCATTGACTACAATATTTTAATAAAAATCCTCTATTACTGTTTTTCACTGGGTTTTACTACAGCAACCTTTTCTTTTCTGCACCATCACCTTCATTACCAGCAGCTCTACATTTCTCAGGGTTAAACTTTCTGTTTACCACTACAACTAAGAACACTTCCTTGTCAATTACACTTAAAACACTGACTTTGAAACTTGGGAAATAAACATCTTGCGCCCTGCGGAGAACAAACACGTTTTAATATACATGATATTTTATAGGAGGTCTGTCTACCTTCAAAAGCTCTGCAGAAAAGAAAAAAAACAAAACAAAGAAATAACCTTGCCTCTCCAAGGTGATCAAACAAGAATCTTTCTTCAAATAACTTCCACTCAATTTCACATTTATAGAGCTCCCTTTTTTGTGAAAAAACATACAAAACACACCGACTCCACAGCTAAGATTTATCCTCCATTGACACACCTGTTTCTATAATGGGGGAGAAAGCTCCCTTTTTTAGCAGCACCCTTTTTTTTACTGAAATTGTGAAATTTCACCTTGCTGTTTTACCCCCTCTTTTATTTGTTGGCTGTCCGAAGTTCAGCACAGGGTGTTGCCACAAGCTGTTCCCCTTGAGCGTTCCAAGTCTTGTCTGATGACAAATGACTTCCTTTCTTAGCTCAGACAGTAAATTTACATGTCAGCTCATGTGTCTCATTTCCTCTGTGTAAAAAGCCTTTCTGGAACGTTATATTATACGATTTGTTTTAAAGCTCAAACTTGATTTAGTTGTGTTTTTTTTTTATGTGTCAGGGCATATCAAGCCCAACATTTGCACCCTTATGTGCTGTCTTCTACAATTTATAGAAATGACAACGTGCCAGACACATTTTATCACGGTGGAAGTGATCACCGAAACGCGAGGGCTCCCTGACTTAGCGCAGTAAATGAAAAAGACCCACCTTGACCCTTCGGTATCCTCTCAGCAAAGAATTTCACTTGCTACATTTGGAGTTACAGAGTGGCAAAGAGAAAGTCCCCGAATTAATTAGTCTTTGTGTAACACAGAAGTAATCAGAATCTCCAGCAACGCTGAAGGAAGATCTCCTTGGCTCTTTCACCACAGCTGCCAGTGCCCAGAATGGTAAATGTGGAATTTTTATGCACAGTTGATGCTGGAGAATATGGGAAAATGCTAATTTGTGGCGCGATAAGATGAATCGAGTCATCCCTTTAGCCCCATTTGACTCAGTGGAGGAAATTAATCATTAATGTTTGTTAAGTATGACAATCTAACTGGGCCAGATCTACATGCTCAAAGACTGAGGCAGAGTGAGATAAAGAGCCAGGCTGCAGACAGAGAGGAAAACTGCCAGATTCTGTAATGATGGGAATTTATTGGCATTTAAAGAGACAGTGGCGAGGCATTTCTCTAATAGCCTCCCTCCGTTGGAGTGCTGTGCCTGCCACAAATTGCATGCAATTCAGACCTATTTTTCAGATAGCGGCAAAGTCTTACCAGCTCTGCTTGACTTGTGTGAAAAAGGTTGCTTTCTGGAATTGACTTCATCTGTTGCTAGCACAATCTGCATCAACAAGCAAATATTCAGTATCAGCCGACTGCTGCTTGGGGTGGGAGGTAGAGGCAAGCATCCCATCTAATTTTCTGAAAATTGTTGCCAAGCTCCAGTACCAGCGAGGCAGAGGTGGCTTTCGAAAAGTTTCAGCCCGTACGAGTCATCCCACTTAGAATCCAGCAGAATCCACAGAGAACCGCAAGAACCCCATCTTTACTTAAAAATACTTAGGCTCCATTTTCAGAAAATGTGGCTGATCTTTAAAGGCAGTGGTCAGGATTAGAGCGCTCTGAGCTTCTTAAAGTCACACACGAGAGATTGACATTTTCAAGGGCTTTCTCGGCAGAGACAATGCTAAAAGGGAGGGGGGGGAAAAGCCAATATGACTTTGTTGCTACCTTGCTCGAGGAATTGTTTGTGTAAATCGCCTATAAGCTTATTGACCTGAATGTGTGGCGCGCTGCGTGCGACTGCGATTTGGCTCGAAAGCCGTCCTTTGATGGAGCGGCGATAGGGCCGATTTTAACACCTCACTGGCTCCTTCTTCCTTGCCCGCCAACCCAGAACCCAGCGGGCCACCTCGCCTCTCCGGCCCTCCCCATCTCCTGTGCTCTCGTCGGTCGTCTCTCACTCAGCCCTGAACACATCCGCTTGGTGGCACGGGGAAAGGAACCTGAGCCAGACGTAAATGAATTATCTGCTCGATAATGTAGTTGATGATCATTGACGACCTGTCTCCTTTTATAGGACTGGAGAGGGTTCAAATTATGAAACAAGGCTGAGGATCTGTTACTCAGAGTGGACTTCTGTTCATAAACTGAAGCACATCTGTCAATTTCATTCTCATATCAGACCTATCCAAACTCATGTTGCTAAAAAAAAAAGATACGTGTCCTTGTATTTCTCTTTATTGCTGGTTTCCTCAAACCAAGTAAAGGAGTGCTGCCGCAGCACTTTTAGTCGTTTGGGCTTTTTCTCCGTGACATTTGTGCGGGGAACTTCATCAAAGCCCTGTGACATTGTTCCCTGTGAGGTTGCCCGGGCGATTGTGTTTAAAATGCACAAACTGCGCTAGATAGAAGGCAGAAAATCCTTAATCACTGCTTAATTAAGGAATCATCTTGTAGCTTCATTTCCCGGGCTGTAATTATACACTTCCAATACGTTTCGTTACAGGGCTTAACATGTTCGCCTGAGATCAAGGTAGTGCCTTTAATGTTATCTCGCCAGCTCTTTTTAAAAAAAAAAACAAAAAAAAAACTCCGCTCCATTGGAAGGAACTGTTGATACATGCCTTTGTTATTCTCGTCATAATACAAGCCTGGTATGCTAAAGAGCTTCTCCAGGCCCAACAATAAATAGTGGGGGAATTTAGTTGAGTGGGCTGCTTGTTAATATACTGGGAAAAAGGAGGAGGAGGAGGGGGAAAACTGCCAGCACAAGCAGACACTTGCATAAGCAAAACTGGGTCAGAATGACCTCATGTACTGTAAGTAGGACATTTCTGAAGACTTCCCTTCAGTATCACTTTTTTTTTATTATTATTATTTATATATATATACATCTCCTATTTTAGTGTGAGGCAGAAAGCTGACATCCTTTTGGCAATGTTTGCTACCTTCTTTGAAGTGAGTCATGTCAGGGAAAAAAAAAAAAAAAAAAGCCAAACAAGCACAGTGTGTGTGCCTGATCTGAAGATTAACCCGACAGAGAATGGACAGCGAAGTAGTGTGTGTCCCGTGGCAGTTTAACGAAAGTGTGGGATCTGTGTGTCCGTTTCGTTTTCTTATTTCAGTTTTTTTTTTTTTTTTTTCTTGTTGAAGCTGCAAATCAGATAGAGATGTGATAAACAACCAGTGACAGTTGTGATTTTATATGAGCATGTATTAAGCTGTGTTCCAACAACCCGTCCTAATATATTCCCATGCAGATGAATCTACATATCCTTTCCATTTTTTCCCCCCGTAGTGTGTAT
Organism: Kryptolebias marmoratus; assembly: GCF_001649575.2. NCBI lineage: Eukaryota > Metazoa > Chordata > Actinopteri > Cyprinodontiformes > Rivulidae > Kryptolebias > Kryptolebias marmoratus. Next base: position 24,471,989 of record NC_051445.1, read on the forward strand.
GAAGTGTAATAATCCATCGTGGTAATCCCAGCCTGTCCTTGACCGTTCACTATTGGGCTTTAAACATCAAAGGGGAGGAAATAGATGTGGTGACAAAAGTGAGAGAAACGTTCCTCTAGAAAACCACCAGCCGCCACTCCATGCCCTGAGCAGGTTTCCTCCTCCTCGCCTGGGTTTGGAGACACACTGTGTCAGGCACGTTGGATTTATTTAGAGCACCACACCGGGGGCATCTACTAAGCACTGATTTATGTTCCCATAAAGTTTCAGAGCAAACTGTGCTCACTGTTGACATGCAAAATAGATTTGATTTTACTGTAAGTGTGCTGAAAGTGTTACTGCTGCACACGCAGAGGCCGGCTCTGTTTAACTCGCTCTTTAAGCACTTACATCCTGGAGAGAGATACCCAAATATCCCTTTAGCAAGGACTGTGTGAGCCCCGAGACTGTAAATCAGCACTACATCCTATAACACACATTCTAACTTGCTCCACAATAGATCAAAGGGTAATAAATAGCCACCTCTCTCCCACACATTGCTTTCCTTCCTGTTCCATGAGGCTTCCTCCTGTCCCTGCAAGTCCTCATGGGAGCTCTTTTTCTTTTTTTACACAAAAGTGAGCAGCTGGGTCTGGTGAGCTCACTGCTAATGCACATATACAAAGCTATACATACACAACAACGCACAATGGCTCCAAAGTTACAGGAAGTTGTTATAATAGCAAATGTTATTTTGTTTTTTGTTTTTTGGGACTCAATCCAAAGTCCATAAGAAGCTACCCTTTGGAAGGACAGCACAGTCCGTAATGCAGTGCTTAATTGAATTAGATGTCTGAACATTAAACTTAGAGGGATGTTCACTTTGCTTTCGATGACATATGTTTTTTTTTTCTGTTTAACAGGAGAGGAAGATGGCAACCGCGAAGGAGGAGAGGCAGAGATGGAGGTCCAGAATGAGAAGAGCAGGCATGCTGCTGTGGGGCCTGAGGAATGGGATGGTCCAAGTAAGAGAAGCCTTCATATCGCTTTACGAGACTTTCAGGCTCATTTGTTTGAGTTATTGTTTCTTGGGCCCCCTTTAGAACAGTGTGATCAACCTGCTACGCTCTCCGCAACCTTTAGGAACATGGCTGGATCGCGGCAAAGTTGGAAATCCTTGAATGTGAAGGCAATCAAGAGTGTGCTACGCTTTCTCACCCAATCATCGAATAGGTTTTCTTTATTTTCCGTGTCCACGAGATGCTCTCCCTTTTTGTATTACCACGCTCACACTAATAATGTTCTTTGTAATTAGTTCTGTCGTGCTCTAAAAAAAAAAAGTGCAAATGACACGATGATTGTGTGCGGGAGTGTAGGTGGGACTTAAAGCCCTATGTCGCTCACGCACGGACTCTGGTTCCAAAAATACAACATGGCAGCTCCTATAAACCAGGTCCTGCTGGCTTCAACTCCCAGCAGACGGGGATACTTGATCTGTAAACGTGGCATTTAATCGTGGTCCTCGATGGCCCCCATTCTGACTTACCCCTTCAGCAGGTCTTCAAGTTCTGCAGAAGCCTGTTAATCACCCGTTCATTTAAATCAGGTGTGTTGAAGCAAAGAAACAACAAAAACATGCAGGATAGAGGCCTTGGAGGACCAGGATTGGACACTACTGGTCTGTAATATATACAGCCTGTGGTCAGGAAGTAGCTTGTATGGATCTACTGCTGTAGATGCATCAAACTAGGAAGGCTCTCCCAACCTCATTGTATAGCCGTACGATGAAAGATGACGCCATTCTAAGTTGTTTCAATGACCAAAGTGGTCCTGCTTTAAATTCTCAACGACCAAGTCACGCTGACCTTTATGTCATAGAGACGCTACCATCGTGCTCCACCACGCTCCACCCAGGCCCTAATTTAAAAAAAAACCTCACTATAGAAGTGTGTGTGTTCAGAACTACTATGAACCTATTGCGCTCAGTCACACATACTGGGAAGCCCGGGTAATTCGCACCTGAAGACCTTGCTGACCCCCTGAAATGACGCCCAGGCTTATTTTTTTTTACGTCGCTGCTTATCCCGCTCTGTTGCAAACTACTTAGCATGTACGTGATGTTGACATTCACTTGACAGTTACGTACACAGCATTGTGGTCAAACACACGACATGTGTCACAGTCGCACATAATCCAACATTGGCGTTTCTGTTCTTGCGAGTTTCAAAACAGCAAAGTAACTTCATCAAAGTGATGGATAATACACTGGACAAGATCACTGCACTGCAATTACTGCTCAGCAAAGCCTGCGCACACATAGCTGAACAGACAAAATGTGATTCCTTTTAATGCATGAAATGACCTCAAGAATTTAATACAGGTACATGAGTTTGTAAAAGAGAGAGAGAGAGGAAGAAGGCAAAGATAGAACCGGAGAAAAAAGTGGATTTGGGCAAGTTGTGCTTGCAAGCTCGAAGCCCCCTGGGGTGTGTATTTTATACTGACAGTGAATCAGTGTTATCGCACTCATCAGATAATGCATTTATCATTAAATTTCACATTTGCATTTAAATCTGGGGAAGGAAATGAGCATTGCTGGCTAAAGATAAGAGCGCTGGGACGACAGTAATAAACCATCACTGTGATCAGTCAGGAGACAGGGCTGAGGGGGTCAGCTCAGAACTATGGGGGCCATGACAAAAAGAAGGCATCACATGCAGGAGGAGAAGGGGGGGGAAACCTTTTGGGGGCTAGAGAAAATGCTGAGCTTAAAAATACAGCCCTGAAAAGCAGGGATGGATGTAGCATGATTTCCTGTTCGTGCAGCCGTTAGAATGAGAATCAGGGGTTCAGAAACACGATGCTGGCCTGGCGGGCGTGAGGCTGGAGAGCTGGGCTCCATGAAAACAAAGGCTTAAAGTAGCCGAGCTGCAACACAGGCGCTATGAGACATCATGGCCTTTGAATCAGAAAAAAAAAATCACAGCACGAGCGGATCCAACCTATCAGTGCTGTGTCCTTTAAACTGAAAATGGCACTTGGCAACATGCTTCAAACTCAAGGCCCACGGGCCAGATCTGGCCCTCATTACAGTTTTAACGGGCCTGTGAGCTAATTCATTAAATGTATTAAAATGGGCCTGCCGATCACCGACAGACTGAGTCTCCGTACGTTTGTTTGCTTAAACAGGAAGTTCCTTGGATCAAATAACACCTCGCCTCTCTGGGCTCGTCTTCTCAGCTCAGCCTCAGAAACCTCGGAGTTCTGTTTGAACAGTTTATATAGTGCTGCAGTCCTGTAATCCACATCTCTTATTCAGGGGAGGCCTGTGCCTGAGGGCAGCCCAGTCAGTGTCTTTGGACAAACATTCAAGATTTCTGGTAAAAAGTTGCTTTTATCATTTGGGAAATCTTTCTAACTTGAGGGCAGTGTTGTCCATGTCTGGCCTGGAGATTATTATTCCTGCTTTTATTTCTCCTCGTTTAGATTATTGTAATTCCCTTTCTGCTTGTTTTGACCAATCTGCTGTCGCTCGTCTCCGGTTGGTCCAGAACGCTGCTGCGAGGCTTTCACCAGGAACTAACAGAAGGTCTCGCAATACTCTGATTTTATCCTCTCTACATTGGCTGCCTGTTGAAGTTAGAGTCTTGACTTTTAGAGCTTTAAATGGACAGCCCTCCCCAGTACATCACTGAAATGTTGGTTCCTTCTTCTTCAGCCCGCACCCTTCGATCTTCGGCCCCGAACCTCCTAAAGGTCCCTAAGTAGCCCCCAGGCTGTGGAAGGCCCTGCCCCTGTCTCTCTGTTTAGCTGTCTCTGTTGACTCCTTTAAAAAGCAGCTTAAGACATTTTTATTCAGACAAGCTTTTAGTCATACGTTCTACTTACTGTTCCCATCAGCTGTTCTTACTGTTTTTTGTTTTATATTAAGCTTGTATTTCTGTAAATCACTTTGTGATTTTATCCATATTAGGTGCTATATAAATAAAGTTTACTTACTTACTTAAATAGTGAGCAGATTTAGTGCTGACTCCACACGGCAGTTAGCCACCTTGGAAGGCAAGGAAATAAAGTTTGAATTCTTTAGTAATTTCTTTGATTTTGACATGGAAAGACCAACTATGAACATCCAAACGGGACCGATCAACCTCTTGCGGATGAGCTTGGGGCCATGAAAATATGTCCAGCATCTGACTTGAGCTAATGTGCATCAGAGCAGCAGAGAATCAGCTGAAATGCCTTGTTATTTCAAGGAAGAATGTTGGTAGCTTTTTGCTTAGATTTAAGGGGCTTTTTTAGCTGATTTGATGGACTTAACAAAAAGAATATATTACCAAAAAAAAAAACTGCTGATAGAGTCAAAAGCATAAAAAAAGTTAAAGGTCAAGCATTCCTTTAAGGAATGCATATCGCCCGCCAGCTTTCAGACTAAGATCATCTGACACTGAGAAATAACTTGTGTGTCCGTTTTGGTCAAACCTTGAAAACGACATGCAGAGTGAGATGACTCTCAGCTACTACCACACCAAACTCAAGCACAACATGTGTGTTCAACTGAGTTATGGCCATTTTTGGGCCCTGGTCAGTTAGTTGAAATTGGATTGACTCCAAAGGTTTAGTTATAGCCGTCCTAACAAACAGTTTGAAGCAAAGATCTTGAGTAGGATGACTCAGCTGCAATCTCAGAAAATGCAGCACAGTAGCTGTAAAATAGTTATATCTATTTTTGTTTTTAAGGTTAGTGGGTGGTGGTGGCCATCTTGAATTGGATTGCCTCCAAAGGTCAATCATATATAGATGCACATCCAATGATTATTTATTTAGAGTTGATTCCAGATATTCAGTATTGTGGTTTGTAAGGTCAGTTGGCTGTGGCGGCCATCTTGAATCAGGTTGACTCCAAAAGCGAATCAGTTGTAGATCTCCATTTATTCCTTCCTTCCAGCAGGTTTTATTAAAATGTGTCCAGAGGTTCGTGAGATACTTTGGTAACAGACAGACACATGAACACACGAGCAAAAACACCTACCTTCACCGTATGGCAGCACACGTTTAATACATACATTCTTTTTCTTTAATTGATGAGCTTCTTTATGTTGTTTACATGTCTTGGTAAGTCACATTTTTCTATGAACAAATACACAGGAAAACCAGGGTTAATTTCTGTCTTTTTGTTTCAAAATTGAAACTTTATTAAAAATTAATTAAGATTGGCCTTTGACCCTGTAAAGTTATTCACTGTGCCCCCCCGAAGCCGAGTTTGGCCCTCTGGTGTAGAGGATTTGCTTCACAGCCAGATTATCAGTTGGAGATCACCGGCTTGTTTTTTTGACATCTGTATGATACACCATCCAATTAATGGGTGACTTACACTCAGGCATTCATGCCCCCACTGTGTTTTCTCAATGGGCAGCATAAAGTGGGCAGAAATTAATCTTGGCACACAATAATGCCATTCACTCTCTCATCACTGCTGCCATGAAAGGTCATTTCCCTTTTTAATTTTTCCCATTGTGTTGGAAAAGTCAGATGGGCATGTTATAATTTGAATAAAGGGGAGAATCAGACAATCAGATAGGGACATTTGAAATGACATGACTTCCTGTTCAACGTGATTAAAAGCAAATTTATTTAGTTAGAGTCTGTCTCCCCTTTAATCTCTTTGTAAATGTTCAGATAGTTCAGTGTTCAAAAGTTCTTTGTTATTCTTTGGCTTAAGTTTAAGCAGCTGTGATTATGATCACCAACAGATAATTTTTAATCACTGCGCGTGTGCATGTGAATAGGCTGTGTTAATGTCCGTTACATAAAAAGAGAGTGAAGCCTTTTAATGAGGTGGGCTGACTCGGAACATGCCCACCTGCTTTGGTGACTCTATTGAAGCACCTCCATACCATTTTCCCTTTTGCTGAGTAACAACAAAAGCCTCCACAATCTACATCCTGTAATTGAACTTTTTTTTTTGTTCCCTGCATTTCATCTCCACTTTAGTAACTCGTGTCAAGTGCCGTCCACGATTGCCTCGTGTTCCCTGATTGTCTTTCTGGTGTGGAACAGCACCGACTGACTCACCATTAATCTGATCGCTGGCTCTTCTGTGGCGTTCGGAGTGCCGGCGTCTCTGATGTGGAACACCCGGCGAGTTGCCTTTCTCTCCCCTCGCTTTTTTTCGACGAGCGTGTCCTTAAGCGGGATCTCCGCGCCGATCTTCCGTCTCCGTGTTCATTTCTCGCCACGGCTGTTTCGCAATCAGCCACTGATTTGGGGAGATAGCGTGGCATCGGGCTCTGTTCATTTTCAGACCGGCGGCGGCGATAGGGATCTGACTCATTCTCTCCCACTTGCTCTCCTCTAGGCTAATTGTGTGTGGCGCGTGTTAGCTAGCTAACTCTGCTAATGAACTTGTTCCCGGCCTTATCTAAATGAGGGCTCGTGTAAACCACACCCCCTTATGAAAATCAGGGAAATCCAGGGTTCGTTAAGAATTGTAATTGTGATTGCTGCCGTTTTGACTGAAAGCGTGCAGTTTTAAAGAAGAGCTTCTTGCTCAGAGTTTCGTGCACATTTTAAAGCAGTGATATAAACATGTGGGTTGTTGTCTAGGTGGTCTTGTGGACTGTTCATCACTGAAGACTGTAAATCTTTAACTAACAAGTTAACATCACTTTTGGAATGCAGTATGAATGAACGGCACGGGGGGGGGGACATATCAACAGTTGTTTTATTCAAGGTTTCAGCCTCGTCAAGAATCTGCAGCCGTGGTGGCTCAGTGGTCAGTGCCACAGGCTTGTAATCCTGAGGCTGCAGGTTTGAGCCCAGGTTGCAGCAAGAAGGGCATCTGGCGTCAAATTGTTCGTGCGAGTTTGCTCGCCATGGCAACCCCTGAAGAAGGGGGCAGCTGAAATAACATCTCTCATTTTTTGCTAAAGTGAGATGATAGAAAAATCATTAGCAAATGATGTAAAATGGAGTAATAGGAAAAGAAAAAGGGGAAAATCATTTTCAGTTTCCTAATCGTGGTTTTCTTGTAAATTGATTGGTAAAGATTTACCACACTTCGATTTTATGCCTTCCCACAGACTTCAGTGCGGGCCTGCTGCCTGCCGATGCGGCTCAGACTCTCAGTGATCTGTGAAACGCAAAACTAAAATCGCCGCGTGGATGCGGGCAGGCTTTCAAAGCAATGCGAGAGGCCTTTTAGCGTCTTCACTGTGTTTATGGCTTGCAGATGACCCTTCACCCATGAAGCTCGAGAAAAATGTTGCTGTTACAACAGTAAGACACATGTAATCCGAACAAGGTTTAGCTGTGTCCGAACCTCCCCGTGTGTGCAGTTTGGTCATAACTAAATCTTACCAAACAACAAGTAAAAGTTGAAGTTAACAAAACTGAAAATGTTTTGTTAAAGTGTTAGTTTAGATAGGAGCTGTCTCTTTTATGACAGTGATATTTATTGGTGACATATGACATCTATCTAGTTGGTTTCATATGATCATGTTATGGTCCTTTTCCTAACTCAAGGTAGTTCAGAGTCTAAACCAAACCAGTTTTGTTGAAATAAACCATTTTTTTCTTCCCTGTCAAATTAATTTGTGGGGATTTGGGTTTTTTTGTTTCAGTTTATTGTTTTTGTTTTAGTATCATCTTGTTTTCTGTTGAGTTTTGTTTCAGTTCTCGTTTGCTGTCACTATTCACTTCTCCCCAGTCACTCTTTTGCCTTCCTGCCACGCCCTTCTACACCTGCCTCTAGTCTTGCTAATTGCTTCACCTGTGCCCACTTTCCAATCACCTCCTCCGTTTAAAAACCCGGTCATCTCCTCCACACTCCAGCTGGATCATTGCTCTTGGTTCTCTGTTGTCTTGTCTTGCTCCACGTTAAGATTTTGTTACGTTTAGTTTTGCTGCCTCGTCAGCCTTTTGTTTTTGTTTATCTTTAATTTTAAAATAAATTTAGTTTTCCTCGCCAAGATGAGTCTGCCCTCTGGGTTCGTTGCCTGACATAATTTAGTGTTGGCCGCAGTAGATCAGTGGTTAGTGCTGCGGTCTCGTAATCCTGAGGCTGCAGGAGCACGCCCAGGTTGTGTCAAGAAGGACATCCAGTGAAAAACAAATTGCCAAATTTTTCATGTAAGTTCGCTCGCCGTGATGATCCCTGCAGAACGGAGCAGCTGAAAGAAGGACAACAACAATCAGATTCGTTTAGAGCCAACTTTTGGTCAAATTAAATTGCTTAATTCAAGCCAAAAATAAGTTCAAATATTATCAGCGTCACTGTGATCTCAGAGATGAAGGTTTGGGCACCATCTCGTCACCTCCTGAATGTACATCTGCCAGCTGCACCACATATCATTGGTGAAATTATACAAATTTATCCTCCAACCATAAAGCGCCAACATTTCAGTATTGAGGTTTGGTTGTCTATGACACTCATTTTTAATGCCACTTCGAGCACCACACAAGTTGTAAAAAAAACAAAACAAGACCTCTGTGTCTCTGGAACAACAAAGTCTGAAAAAAAACCACCCCTGCTGATGCTGTCAGGGTTACTGGAGACACATTTTTATTCAAAAAGCTTGTGGACATGGAGTTTGAAGGGCCTGGACATTTATCGGGCAGATGGGCTGCGATGAAAGACACCGTTGGTTTGGATGTCAGGGTTTTGGGGGGACTTGACCTGACATTAAGAATCAGGATCAGCAAATTTCAGTTTCTTTTCAAAGTCGAACATTTGGTTCAAATATTAGGTTTTCCGGTGGGTGTTGGAGGCAACACGCACAACAATTTACAGGCATTTAACGTTAAACATAAAGAAATTTGCACCAAACCTTTTCAGGACGAGGGAGGTTCAGATGGGAGAAATGATTGTAGCAGAACTATGATCACCTTTATATGACAATCTCTTGTTTTGGCTATTGCTGACGGCCAGTTGATCCAGGGTGAGGCAGGGGTCATCTAACACACACACACACACACACACACACACACACACACACACACACAAGAAACCTAAAACAATATGTCTATTGTCTGTTTCTGACAACGCAGCATCACTCAGCTGTAAAAAGTCTCGAGTCTCAGTTTTGACTCCAGCCAACCCAGAAGGCTCCGTAGCCAATCCGTTTTCTCCAAGGAATAAACGTAACAAAAAAATAAATAAATAATGTCAAAACTGAAATAATGACCATTTCAGGTTTAACGCACATATGTCACGCTCGCAGAAACGGAGGATGGCAGATGGCCACGATGCTGCGGCAGGTGCCCCGGCAAATGTTTGCGGCTGCCTGTGCTGCTATTTATATCGTGCTGAAACGCAGAAATGCAAATATTTGGTAAAAGACAGTAGGCACTTTGGTCTTGGGAGGCAGAGAGATCACCGAAATGAAAAGATGGGATCAAAACTCAGGGACTTCAGTCAGCTGAAGTTGAGCTTTTTCTTTGATTACATAAAGCAACTCTGGGAAATAAAAAAAAAACAAATGTACTGTCACGGACATTGGAGGCTGAGGTTCATCTGCTCAAAGCAAAGTTTGGCATAGTGCTGAAATGCCTCCAAATACAATATAATTCACCCTGAAATTGACACTTATATTATATTGGATCTATACTCCCACAGTGTTTGTAAATGCTAGAACTTTAACATGTTAAAATGTTCAATAAAAATAGTGTTCAAACAACAAAAACAAGCAAAAAACCCCCACTAAAATCAAGACAGAACGATAATTTACCCCAAATAATTCGGTGCAATTTTGCTTTATTTTTCTGTAAACTCGTCAGCTCGTTTGCTAGGTGTCCACATCTCTGAAGTTTAGTTGCAGAACTTTTTTTTTTCTTTTTTTTTTTCACCGTTTGGCCCCGTCTGAACTGTGAACACTAAAGCGTGAGGCGAAGTACAAAGAAAGCAAACTTCGGCATCTTCGCAGCGGCACTTTCTGAGGGAACAGTTCAGCAGTCGGGTTGCTCTCAGTAAACAAGAAATGTTCTAACTCAACACCCAAGTCCATTATAAAGTCAGGGTGTCGTCAGAGAGGGGAGGGGTGAGCCAAAAATGAAGCGGGGAGACAAACGCGGCGCCCAGATGCAGATTAGGCTGCAGAAGATGAGGGTGTAAAAGGGATTTAATGGTAGGATGGATTAGAGACATCCTTGTAACAATGTTAAATAATTATGGTTCCAGCCGAGATCAAAGCTTCATTGATTGAACCCCTCAAGCCTTCAGCACGCAGAGTCTTGGAAAGCAAAGATTGGTAAACTAGTGCTCAGACCACTCCGGCTGCTCCAGTTAAATTGGATTGGAAATATTAGGATATAGATGAATCCTTCAGGAGGCTTTGGCAAAGCTTTTGTCACCGGAAATGTAGCTTGGGAGCGCTATGAAAGATTTGATAGTGTACTGTCTCGACAGAATCATAAGAAGAGGGTGTCGCAGCTGTCTCCACTGATACCTAAAGCGTTTTAAGTAGACTTATAGACACACTTGACTGTTATATCAGCAAAACTGAAAACTTTCGGCGCGAGCTTTCATTCACGGTTTTATTTTATTTTATTTTTTTCTTTCCCGCCCTCCTTCGTCTTGTAATCAAGAAATTTGGACGTGCATCATGGCAGTTCCTCGGCAGAAAAAAAGGGAGGTGTTATCTCGCTCCTCCAGGGGTTTATTCAAAGTCCTCTGACAAGTCTCACAAAACATGAATGACACTGCGATCGCTGATACTGATGATGAAAGTCCATCATCTGCCTCTGTGTGCGTTCTGGCTGCCGGGTGATAGAAAATTAAATTGCAATCAAAGTGCTAAATGTAAACATTGTCCGCCTTTTTTTCCAAATACATCTGGGTTTTTTTTTTTGTTTGTTTTGTTTTTTTAGGAGACTGTAATGAAGGCTTTGCACTATCTGCATCACCTGTGTGCAAATAAAACACCCTTCCCCACCACCACCACCATCACCTCACACACTCTGATGAATGATGAAATATGCAACAAGAGATTAGACAAATCACTGTACTCCTGTGCTGCATCGCCTTGATGCAAATTTAGTCACTGATCCGCTATACTAAGAGGCTTTATGAGGGAACTTCATGGTTGTTAGTTATATAATCTAAAATAGGGCAAAATGCAATCACCGTTCTTATCATTTGAGGAAGATGTCACTGTATTCAGTTTGAGGTTTTTGTGTGTGTGTGTGTGTGTGTGTGTGTGTGTGTGTGTGTGTGTGTGTGTGTGTGTGTGTGTGGAAACGTGGGATGCGGTAGGCTGAGAAAGCCTTAATAAGATAATTCACTTCCAACCATTTTGTTCACATTTCAGCCGAATTTCTGTCCACTTACAATGCCATCTCTAAACTGTAATTACAATTTCACATGAACACTGTCCAACAAACTAAAAATGGGAAAGAAGAAAAAAAAAATAGAGCTGTAGCCCAAAATGGCTGTTTAAAAGCGCGGCTGGTGGTGGTGTTTGTGCCCTCGGGGGACTTGACACCCATTGCATCTTTCTTTAGCTCCCGTGAACATGTTTGTTCTGCAGTGGTTACCCTCCCAGGCAATGTAGCTGCACACGTTTTTGAAGAGGTATCCCTGTAATTGGCTGAATATTTGATGTGTGTATTTAGCATTAACATGGAGGCTCTCGTGCGGGCTGTGCTAGAGGATTTATTACTGGGTAAACTCTGGATTGCTCAAGTGAAACTTACTTGTGTGTAGAATTCGGCAATTTCTTGTGGGCTTGTTGAATAAAACTTTTAGTTGAGTGACTTTCGTTTTGTACTCATACATGGAATCGTTTTTTTTTTTTTTTGCTAACTCTGGTTACCGATCCCTTCCAATTTTGCCTAATTTCCTATGCATGGGTGGAATTTTACTTTCATCCAGTTTGGCACTTCGAAAGAATTATTTGGTCTTTGGAAAGTTTTCAGTCTCATCTGAATTATATGTTGCCCAGTATCCCAACTAGACCCATGGTCCTCAAACATGTCAGTACAAATACCAACTGCTGGTACTCCAAAACACTTTTGGTATCAACTATTTACTTTACAGTAGGGAGCTAATCAGCCTTTTTATAAGCTGAACTGTGATGTAAAGCTAAAAAGAAGAGACTGCAAAAAGCAACAAAACAGAAGAGTGCTTCAAACTGATTGTAATCTTGGCTCCAAATGGTAACTACTTAAAATGAACGTAGCATTCCTTGAAGAGAGGCATAGTGCCCACTGCCTTGTATTCTAAAGTTAGTATGTGTTAGGGATGACTCTCAGCTACTACTATTCCAAATTTTAGCTCAATATCTGCAAGATTGACTAAGTTGCAGCCATTTTGTGTTTTGTGTAAGGCCGATTACTGGATTAAATTGAGTTAATCAGCTGTAGATGTACAGCCAATGAAAACATAACTGCAATAAAACATATTATGGGAAATCCTGGCAGGAATGATGGATATTCAGTGTTCTAATGACTACTTAAGCAGCACCAGTGGAGTCTACAGGACTTGCTAGCAACAGAAGGTGCAAAACGGTGAAGAAAATTTGATTCAAGTTATCCTAAATTTGTGTGTGTGCTGTTCTCATCAATGAATTCATCCCATCTTAAACTGCACCCTTCAACCAGGGTTAGGTGTGTGTTTTATATCTCCATGCCTCCCCTTAAATCAGTCCAATGAGCAAAGGTGCATGGAGTAAGAAGTTAAAGGCGAGACATGGCAGGGGCATGTCTTATCTACCAATGAAAGTGTCTTTAGGTTTGTCAGAAGTTTGAGACATAACCTCAGTAATGGACCATGGGTTCATCAGGTGTTTTGACCTTCACCATTAGACACCTCGCACAAGAAAGGGCCTTGTCGCGTCTTAGCCAATCGGATTTGTTTAAGGATAAACAAAGGAGGTTAGGATAAAGACACAGGTTTGGTTTTTGAGGTTAGCGTTAGGCATTCAAGGAGATCAGCCAGTTTGCTCATTTATGTCAAGTACTTGCTCTGTTTGTAATGTCTGTCACAATGGTGGTACTTGTAGAACTTAACGTTTCCCAAAGTGGTAGTCCTTATAAAAAGTTCCCTTCGTTGACACATAGACAGTCATGTTGTCTTCACTGGGAGAGGTAAAGATATCAGACCATTAACCCCCCACCTTTTATAAAAGGCTCCATCAGGGGTGGTAACGCTGGCACAACCAGCATTTTCGTCTGTTTAGAGGTCGGGGTGGGGGGTGGGGTGGGGGGGGAGTGGATCTTGTTTGTTGAGTGAATTAAAATAGCAAATAATAGTAATAATCACGATACCGAAAAGTTAATAAAAAATGGCATGTTCCCCCCCTGATTGTGTGAGTGTTGTGGTATTCAATTATGCAATTTTCATTGGCATATTAATCATCTTTTCAACAAACAAGCCACCGTTAATTAAAGCAAAGCATGGATAAAGACGTGTTGCCGGATCATCACTCCGTTTATCGCCGCGCGCACACCCGCAGTTAAGTAAATTCAGGCTGTGAGATGAATTTCAATGGTCTCCCTGTTACTTCCTCTATGTGTTTGTCTGTTTGTGTGTGTTTTTGCCATTTTCGCATGTGCTTTCCGCTGTAGGGTCGTGTTAGTGATGTTCCACGTGTGACTTATTGCTGATATTGTTTAATATGGATCTGCAAATCATTAGGGAGTTCTTTTTTTCTTTCTTTTTAACTTCATTTTTTCCTTGTCCAGGTTTGCCTGTGTAATTGTCTTTGATTGTGTCTGCCTATGTTCAGATTAGTCAGACAGAGTCGAGGGGGATGATTTAGATTTTTTTTCTTTCTTTCCTTTATGTGTGTGTGCTCGGTGTTCGTACTCCGTGTGGAGGAGTCGAACTCTATGACATCTCTGTACACACAGCTCAGCTCTGCCCGTTCTCCTTGTCTCTCTTCCCCTGGCTTTTTGTGCCGCCTCTGTGCCTTGCTCATTGGGTGGGAGGGAATGGAGATTATTCAGGATCTGGGAAGATACGGGCCTTTCTCTAATCACAGCTCACTGCCTCCTCTGTCATTCAGTCACTAAATAGAAGTAGGGGAAAATGTTTCGGTGATGGGAGCAGCCAGACAGCTCTGCAAAGTACTTCAGTTCTGCCAGCAGAAAAAGAAGAAGAAGAAGAAGAAAAAAAAAGATTCAAGGCATCTGCAGACATGTCGCTTGTCGCTGTCCCTCATTGTGGTGCAACTTTATCAGCAGCAGCCGCTCACCCACTTGCTAAACTGGAGGGCCTGTCGCCTCTTAACTTAAACATAAGATCTTTGTGGTTTGAAGCACTCGGCTGCTCTGCGCCAGTGTGGATCTGAAAGGCAAACACAGCTCCTGTGTTGCTGTCTGCCATCAGAAAATCACACCTCATGGACAACTTGTTTGTGCTGCGTTAGCGCGAATCTAAATGCACTCAAACAGACTGTTGCACCAGAGCAAGATCCACCCCGCCGCCGCCGCCGCCACCGCCACCGCCGCCACCGCCGCCACACCAAAAGAAAAAAAAAGGGAGATGATGGAGAGTGAAAGAGCGAGGGAGGAAGAGAGATGGAGATGGAGAAAAGAGGCGGAGGAGTGAGGAAAAAAGGGGGAGAGAAAAGTCAAAAACCTCCACATAACAATGCCGGAGAAAAATCAGAACATTTTCCACCGAAAGATGGGCCATTTCCAAATCCTTGTGCCCTATCAGACAAATTAAAGTAAATCAAGCATGAAATGAAGCAGAAGAGCCCGGAGATAAGGCTCCTTTAAGTCGTTTACAGATTAGGACAGAGGGAGAGAGAGGGAGAGGGAAAGAGGTGCATCTGGTCTCTGGCAGTGAAGGAGGCTAGTTTCTCATTTCACAATAGCAGCCTGTGTATAGGATTACTCTCCCCTGTCACCGACATGAGGAGCGGTGGGGGAATAGACGTCCACAAAATGTGTCTAAATATGTCTCCTCAGAAATGTTTCGAACCCCCCCCAAAAAAAAGAAAAAAAAAAAACCACCACCACCCCCCTTCGGCATTGGCCAGATGTGACATGCGATAAGTAAACATGTTCCACGCGCAGCTTTTGACCCGCTGAATGCTTTGGATTTGTTTGTTATTTCAGACGCCCCTTCACCTTTTTCTTTTTGCTCAAGTGGCTTCATCACAGCGCGGCTTAAGAACTCAGACGAGCCCCGGATTGGCCGAGCTGCGTCATGTGACTGTACGGCTGTCAGCTCCTATGCGCATGTTGGGAGCGCCTCGGATCAGGTCTGGGGGAGGTGGGAAGAGGAAGTGGCGGCCTATGGAAGGAGTGGGAGGGGGGTTATATTCTGGAAATATTTTTAACGTTTCATTATTTTGTAAACTGGGTTGTTTAAATATGGAACGCCGTAGCTCCAGTTCCTGCAGATTAATTTCTGTTTTATTTAAGTCCACGCAAATAATCAAAACATGATTACTGAATTTTGTTTCACACACACACACAGCCATCAGACTCACACAGTTCACACAAGCCGAAACAACTCCCGGCCCTCTGCTCTCACTCTGACGTTTACTTACAGACACACTCAGTCTCCCACACAAGGCGAGGGAGCGCTGCTCTTTGATGCTGTCCATCCCCCCCC
>NC_051445.1:24487578-24491393 GCF_001649575.2 Kryptolebias marmoratus
CTCCTCGCTGGACTTTGTTTCATTCCTTTCGCGCATCTTTTCTGGGAGTGATGAGAAACAGGTTGAGCTTCAGCACTCTGACAGTCACGAGAGCCCCCACCACCACCACCCGTCACCCGGTAGCTGCCCTCCGAAAAACCGCAACCTTGACCTTCTCGGCGCGAGTCCTGGGTTTTAGCTCTTTTATCGCGCTATCTCCAGGCATTTAAAAATACTCCTGAAACTCAATAATTTAACCCGCTTTTACGCTGTTCACATCAAAACTGGATGAAAAAGAGCTTAATCCATCTTATCTGTTGACTGTCAAACTGCTCTGGCTAAAACCTACTCACAAAAGACAACTAGGTCACCGAGGGAAAGAAAAAAAAAAGAAGAATTTCCTGTTTCTCAGGGGAGGTGTCAGACTGGTAATTGACTTGAGGAAACTTAAAATAAGTCACTTCCTTAATGAATTACAGGACATCAAAAAGTAGCAATGTTTGCTTGTTTTCATTGCTGAAAACCTGCTGGCTTCTTATAAGGCACACGTGTCAAACTGAAGGCCTGCAGGCCACATCTGGCCCTTGCTACAATTACATATGGCCCGTGCTTTGACAGTTTCAACGCTTTAGAACTGTCCCACCAGTTTGTGGCAAAGTGAGTCTCTTTTGCTTTTTATTTTTGCTTTTTTCTTATACTTAGTGCAAAGTTCACATGCAAACTTTGAAGTTGGGAAAATTAGATTTTATTTATTTAGTAACCCGTCTGATTATGGATGGAGATAAAGTGGTTAGGACCATCCAAATGGGACTGATCAAACTATTGCTGATGGACCTGCAACCAAGACAAGATGTCAGGTGTCTGATCTGAACTAATGTGCAGCAGAGCAGCAGATAGTTTGCTCAAATTTGACCACTTTATAGCTGATGTTTTTGTACTACTGTACAGTAATGTATTACTAAGAAATAACAAATCAAAACCTGCCACAGAAGAGTCTTTCTAAACTGGCTTTTATTATCTTTTATTATTTCATAAATGTCATGAAGAAAAGGTTAGGGGTCTCTTTGTAAATATTTTGACATGTGAAAATCAAGGTCAGTTTATAGCTTTAGTCAAAATTAAAAAGGTATTCAACAAATAATGACTAATAATGGGTTTTGACAGATCGGGATTTTAATTTTAAGAGCAACTTGCTTCTACAGCTCAAGTCTTAGTTTTGTTCTCCACCTGTCAGAAAACTAGCCCGCTCCGATGCACACACTGACCATTACTCATTCATCCTGTCACACTCAGGAAGACTAATGGGCCTTTGATGGTTTTGAAATTTTAAAGAAAAACATTTAAAATAATCAGATTCCAGCAGGCTCGGTGTGTGTCCTCTAGATGTTGTTAGCGATATCTCAGTGTGAGGACAGTCATTCTTTAAGTTTTCCTGTCTCCCTTTACATGCTATCAATAGAAATTGCAGTGCTTTGCCAGAGATGGATGCCTCGGAGATTATTGTCGCCAGCCTGCTGCTGACTTCTCCAGGCTTTTGATGAGACAAAGCGCTTGACAGCCAGTATATTTCAATTGTTCAATGACACCAAACAACAGTCTGTATTGATATTGTACTGCATGACTGAGGTTCCTCTCTGTGGGTGTGTGAGCACAAGCAGCACTGTTCTAAAATACCCTGCCCCAATAATTTTAAGGTTACTGCAGCTGTCGTCTTAAAAAGCCAAGCTCATTGATTATTTTCACTTGGATCTTGGTCACAATGGTGCAATTTCACTTTTCAAAATGGTGGTTGGGAACTAGTTGGAGACATAAAATTGCAAGAAAATGTGTGAATTTTCACTTGGAATCCACGAGATTGCCACTTTTGCACAAACTCCCAAAACCCGTTAGGAGTTTGTGTACATGCTGTCAAAAAATACAGCTCTAGCTCTCTGGATTTATGGAAACTACAGTGAGAAGGGTTTGGGACAGGTTCCACGTCCTCACTGCAACGACCTTGACCAGTTTGAGAGAAAACCTGCCTTGTGAAATTTTCTAAACATGTTCAATAGTCCGGGAACACAAGTCTGAGGCCCTGTGACTCACGTGGGGAATTTAAAGAACCCAGCAAATGTTTCGAGACATTTTGGAAACTCTTCCCTGAACGCCACTCGCAACTGTCAACAGCTGCAGCCCAGTGAGACGCTGGCTTTAAATTAAAACGAAGACTGACAGGATAACCTGACTGTTCAACAAATACGATGGTTGGCCTCAGATATTTTTCATGTTGCCCAGCTGTGGCTCCTGTTTTCTGTCTTTATACTGTTCTAAGCTAACTGATTAATAAATGTAAACCTAAATACGCTGACACATTTTTCTTTAACTTCAAGCCTTACCCTTCTCTCAACTGTATCAAAAAGTTACTTGTAGTATTAGGGTCAGGCAAAGTTAAGGCTAACTATGATTTGTTTTGTCTTAAGCCTCTAGAGCAAGCATTGTACCAAATCTCCACTGTGTTTTCCTTGGATAGGTTTACATGAACTACAGTTATGTAGTTTATCTGATAAAACCATTACCTTGAATAAGTGATTGCTATGAAAACCAGAAAAAGGTCTAGTTTATGGTTTGTATAACTGCTCATATGTGAAATCCTGGTCTGTAAACCTGTATTAGTTTGGTTAATTGGATTTCCTAACTGGTTGAACTCCTCTGGGTAGTTGTTTGAATTTTTCAAATCCATTTCACTTTCATAAATTGGTAAGTTGTTTTAACTTTGCTTCAGTTAAGTTGATATAAATTTCTTAATTGAATAAACTGCTTAGTCTAGTTTTTCAGTCTTCAAATTTCTATTAGCCAGATTAAAAAACATGTGGTCATTTCAATGGATTTTAATAATTGACAACAAATTTTAAAAGTTTGTTTCAACGAAACTGATGTGACCTTTTTGAAATAAATTGGTCTTGGTACAACAAAACACTTTGTGGTGGTGCAATATTGAACTAATCCTACAGTTACCTATAAATTCACTAGCTGGTAACTGGAAGGAATCCTCATCTCCATGAAAATGAAGTATGCAAAAACTTTCTCAAATCTAGTAGAAACTAAAATGGCATGACGGATGGCCTTAGCATGGAGGGAGAGGGACAGAGCTAAAAAGTGGACATGACTCAAACATTCGAGTCCACCCATTGGACAGACTGACCTCTAAAGTTAAGGAGACGTTCAAATCGAACTCAGTTAGGCAAGAAATTACATCTTAACATTTGTTTGCAATCACAATGTTTTCAGCTAATATCATTTTATTTCAACAACTTTACCAAAGGTTGGTCAAACAGACATTTGACCAACAGCAAACAGAAAAAAAGCACAATTTTTGCCATAACTTGCCTTTAATGCTCCTAAACACACTTATCCAAAGACTGTGAATGGGTAAAGTTATAGAATGAGGATATAATCATTAATCTCACTATTCTGCATGTAGATGAGATTTACAGTATATATTAAAACAAATATCCACCTCAGAAGGATTAAACATAAATGTCCAGTTGTATGTTTGACAGCAGTACTTCGTAGACATTGTTGCATCCTTTCAGAAGATGCTCAGACTCTTCTATCAGAAGGACCCCCACAACCCCCCTGCTTAGCCTGGGTGGAGTGTCACAGCTAAACTGTCCTAACCCTTTTGGCTTGTTTAACTCTTTCCCCCAAGCTGTCTACTGCCCGAAAACAAGTCTGACCTAAAGGGGTGAATCCCCCCCTCCGTATAGATATACTCATGGGGTTGCCTGGAAACTTGCTCTCCAACAAACAGTCTCTCAGTACTTCCCCGCTGTCCTGGACCAGTGTTTTGGGGTGGG
>NC_051445.1:24491442-24496422 GCF_001649575.2 Kryptolebias marmoratus
TGGGGGGGGTTGTAGAGGTGTGTGAGGAGAGGGTGAGGCGGGCGGGGGGCGAGATGAAGTGGAGCTACTGGCGTCGGGGTGCTCCACCGCATTAAAACAAGCGCCTTTTCTCCAAGATAATAGTATGGGCTGTGGGTTATAAATGATGCATTTTGCTCACTGAGACCTGATAATAGCAGTTTGGGTAGAAGGGGGAGAAAGTTCATCGCTCTCTTATCAAAGCTTTGTGACATTTCTCCTTCAGCTGTAAAATTTCATATCACATATCTGCTTTAAAGATGTGGAACCTTTTGTTGAACCGATACAGTGCATTCCATTTCACCCAATATGGCTCTCTCATGGTATATTAATTTATAGCCCATTTGCTAGCTCTATAACACCACCTATCAGTGGAGATGACTGGGATTCACCGGGACATCTGTGAATTGCCACACACAGGTTATTGAACTTTGAGCAGTGGTAATTTATTTGCTTTGATTCAAAGGCACTGCTTGATATCAAGAAGGATCGTCTGCCGTGTGAAGCTCAAGTACAGTTTCCCCCTTGTCTGCTCTTCCTTTTTCTTTGTTTTCCTTCACCAGCCACCCTTGCTGTTAACATCCTGACGAGAAAGGGATAAAGGTGAAGTAAACCAAAGGCAAGGCTGCTAATCAGAGTCATTTTTTTTTCTAGTGCTGGAGGCAATTTCTTCCTCTTGAAGTAGGTTCTTTGAACTAGTTAGAGAAGTAAGATTCATGTTGAACACATGTTGATTAGATCTATTGCCTTCAATAAATGTTAATCTGCAGTAGTGAGCTGATGATGCCATTCGTCAAATAACCATTAGCAGAGGAAAGGGATGTGGAGGTTACCAAAATCTACCAATTTATAAACACACATATGAACTAGGGATGGGCATTTTAAGCAAAAAGCTTCAGATTTGTTGGTGATTATTCAATTTTCCTGTGAATATTCAAATACTCCACACACAACAATGACTTTATGATTGAGGACCATTTTCTGTTTCATGTTTTTGCCCAAACAATGGCCGTGTCCAAACACTTGGGACTTGTGATGAACTAAAGTCCTGCTGCTGAAAACCCCTCTAATGAAACAGAGGCTTCAGGTACAGAGACATGTGCTGCTGCTAATTCTGCTAGCTGGAGGATCTTTATATTCCTCCATTTTCACTGCTCCAGTGGATGAACGTGGACCGGGATGCTCGTATTCTAACAGGAACGCTGAACTCCACTATAACCCTTTCAAAATAAGAAATGACTTTGGTGGGTCACTACCAGGTGCTAGTGGTAAGAAGAAGAAAAAAAGAGAAGATCATGATGGTCGCATTAGTTTTCAAATTTGCCCATTTTAATTACATTTTGGATATTCAAAAATCCCCGCCCATTACAACCGTCACTAATATGTGTGGATTGGTAGAGTAGCTGTGTGTTGATGCAGTTTGGGGATTACATCTAGACGCATCGGTTACTTACAGTACAAAGCCAACATTTCACTGAGATACGTGTCATATCAGCCACAAACAGAGATGCACAAACTTAGAAGAGACCCCACTTCTGGCCACAAATTATAATTAAGTACATTTAGATCTATGCTTCATGAACAATACAATGAAATCCGACAATGTTGTTCATTTTTAAAGTCAAGGGGATTAAATTATTTAGGTTGCATTCCTGATCTAGTCAAACTTGTTTGAACTTTTCAAATTTTCATTTAGACTCAATTTTATTTGTAAAAATATATATACATGTCTAATATAAAGACAACAGGAATTTTTGACCAAAAAGACAAACCGTTCTATGGGTATCAACACTACGGTGTCTTTTCTGTTAGGTTTGAATGTATTAACTACTGCAAACATCACTCAGCTTTAATGAATATCTGGGAGAAGCTAATGCAGAGTATACTTTGCAAAATAAGATGATTCCTTCAGTATAATTGGAAATGAAAAGAAAAAAAAATTACACACTAAAGGATTGTTGAAAAGAGCTTCATTATATCTAATAATATCATTCAAAAGTAGAAAGTGGTCGTTCACCTCCCTGTCTGTCAGTGGTTCACACCCACTTATTCTTTAAATCATCGCAGGCTGGCATCCTGCCACCAAGAAACTCATTAGCTTTCAGTTGTAGGACACAGAAAGGAGAGAGACGCCCTTTTTCTTCCTTATTTCTTTGAACTATAACAAAACAGAAAGACAGAACGCACATGCACACGTATAAAAAAAAAAACAAAACAACAGATGCCAGCATAGAGCATCTTGGGTGCTATCTGAGGAGGATCTCTCCACACAAAGGGACATTCATTGGTCTGCCAAGTATCTGTGGAGTGCAGGGACAGACCCTAGAGTCTGGCGACAGATGATGATCTTATGTACTGTATTGCCAAATGTCTGGCATTTAGGTGTTAGATGGTGAAAAAAAAAAAAAAAAAAACACTCAGAGAGTTGGTTAAAAATCTCCTAACAGCCCATAATGAGTTTTCCTCTCAGTTACTGTTTACAGTTTAATGAGATAAACACTCTGACTTCTGTATTTGTTCTTAATTTATTTCTAGGTAATAAAGCTGAGATTTGGGGGTTCTGAAATGGAATGATTGTAGCAGCCAGTATTAGAAAAGTCAGGAGTGACACATCTGTTAATATGGCTGAAATAGGAGGTTTTATTGAAACACAGTAAAACGGAGAAGTTCATAAAGAACATGTAGACAGTTTATGAAGGCAACTCATTATTCATCCATGGGTGTTTTGTGGAGTTCTTCCACTTGTATCTGTAACAGATGTAAGCAGCCATCTGTGAGCCAAGGTCCTCAGGCAACATTTGGTGTGAGATGCACACAACTGGCACCCAAACATGGCCGACCACAAACCGCACAAATTGCATCCTACCCTTTTTACTGCCCTCTTCTTCTCACACCTACGCTACTCATTACCTCCCCCCGCCTCCCTTTTTTCTTTAAATTTTTTTTACTAAGACTGCCCCACCCAGAATAAAAAGAGAAACAAATAAGGAGTTGGAGATGTTGGCTGGGGAGGGCTCGTGTTTTGTGTCAAACGGGGCTAAACAGGAACTTGCATCCAAGCGGTTAAAGGCCGTGGGTCTTATCTGAGGACAAACAGAATGCATCAAGCAGTGGCTGTTGCTCTCAGTGATGACGGCCAGCTGTGCACCAATGTTTAATTATTTCTCTGTAATGAGCTTAGCCACCTTCCACTGCAGCACCAGGAAGACAACACGCAACAGCAGGAACAAGGGAGGGGGGCACAGGATGCAGAGGGAGAATAAGAATGAGACATAAAGCTGTCGAGAATATCTAATTTTAAGGGCGATTCTGAAACTGTGTAATCTCTCTAAAACCATGAATAGATGTTTAGTCCATGCGCTGGTGTCTCTTTGGTTGTGTATCTTCATCTAACGAAGGTTTAGTCTGCCTAATCTATTTGTTTTTTTTTGTTTGTTTTTTTTTACGAAGGGTGACATTTACCTTTTTATTGTTGCAGGACTGACCACCAGTGACGAGTATTTGATCAGCGCGTGTCGTTTGTAGCGGGTGGTAACACCAGACCCAGGCTCGATGGTGTTTATAGATGCAAAGTGGCACATAAGCACACATTTCCATACGAGCACAATGGCGCTGCAGATACACGGCTGATATTTACAGAGGAGGCTGCAGCCGAATAGGTCATTCGAACACATCACAAAGTTCAGCGAACACCGGAGCCCGTGCAGCACGAGTCCGGTTCCCCCGAATACCTCCTAACCTCATGTGTTACCAAACAGTGTTAACAACACATGTCCATTTTGTCAGCATAATGATTAGTTTTGGTATTATTTGCCAGGTTGGAAGAGCATCTCTGTATATTTAGCAAGTTTATTTCATCATACTCTTTTAGCCTAAAACAAATACTAAGATACAAGATAAACACGCAAAGACTCCATTTCAGTCACAATGGCAAACCATTCCACATGAAATCCACCGAATGACAACCACCATATTTATCTAAGACATTCTGACTTCTACTACTACTACTCCCAGAGACAGTACACCACCTATTACAGGCATACAGTAATAGTATGGCAGACCTGGAGGTCAAAACATTGTCATCCTAAAAAAAGTTTATTAAGGATGAAAATATATGTGAGCGTGACAGCTTTGCACAAAACTGCAAAACCAATGATCAAAGGGGCTATTTCTAGCGTTTCTGTTCTAGCCAACATTGAGCCGTCTTCAAACTCTTCTCTCTCGTCTTGTTGATGCAAAGAAACTAATTCGGGATCAGCTAAACTGTCGTTTTATGTGGTAACGAGCTGGAAACAAAAACTGACCTTGAATCAGTGTAAATGATTCACCTGCCTATTGTGTCCACCCGTCATGATTAGCCAGTCACTTCACTAGGCAACGCTTTGATAGCCAATAATAATCCTTCTCAAGACAGATTTATTCTAAAATCCGGCCTGGAAACAGCTCATGTTTGATTCTGATTGGGTAATTGTTATGAGCTAAAAATCATGTGATCTTTTAACCTTCACAAAGGGCCCTTTTGAGCGCTGGGCCCCTGGGGATGTTCCCAGGTTCCTGTTGCAGTTGATCCCGTCTAGCAAACCAATGGACCAATAAACCAATGGACAGATTTCAATTAACCTCTTTGAAAGTTATTGGATGTGCATCTACAACTGATTGAACTTTAGAGACAACCCAATTCAAGATGGCCGCCAGAGCAAGTCAATCTTGGCCAACACGAAAATGGCACACTACTCAGTCGATTTCACAGATATTGAGCTAAAATAATGTGGCGTTAACTGAGAGTCATTCACAGGACATACTGTGAGCATGAGATCTTGCAGTACAGGTGCTGGCCATAAAATTAGAATATCATGAAAAAGTAGATTGATTTCAGTAATTCCATTTAAAAAGTGAAACTTGTATATTATATTCATACATTACATACAAACTCATATATTTCAAATGTTTATTTCGTTTACT